>NC_056729.1:1040890940-1040985940 GCF_019279795.1 Protopterus annectens
ACATGTGTGTCTGTTTGTGTGGGTGTCCATGTATGCACAGGTGATTGTGGGGTTGATCACATGGCAGTACTTCTCCTTGGGATCGTGCCGTACATGGACATGAAGTGACACATGAGACACCAGGAACACTTGTCTGACATGTGATCACAGGACAGCTGATAGTATAACAAGGTCTGTAGCATGGAACATGCATTGGAGGGAAAGTACACACCAGATATACAAATCATATTGTCATCAGCAGATAGATAACTGACTACCCATGTATGCAGCACTACTGATGCAATGGGGAATTACCAGAGCACACCAGTGAGTGTATCCAGATATTACTGTTGTCCACATGATAGGTTGATTGCGCAGCCGATGTTCCATGGGCTGAGCAAGACTGTAGTATGAGACTCCAGTGTGTGAAATATGTAGTGAATGTAGTAGCCCCTACCATATATGGGCCATGTGCACGATGACCGGACATACACAGGATTAACACTGGATGACAGCAGTGAGGCCATGTACAACCTACTCCACTCAAGTCAGGGAGGTGATGGAGTAACTTGTCATGTGTTTTGATCACACATGTAGTCATGGAGAGGAATGATATGCTAATGGGTAGTATTAATGAGTGTATGTTAGCAAGAGTCATGCAGGATGGGGAACATATGTAACTGAATGTGGGACTGTCTGTAAACCCAGGGACAGAGAGGTAGTAAGGTGGACTGTCAGTGTGTGTGTGTGTGTGTGTGTGTGTGTGTGTGTGTGTGTGTGTGTGTGTGTGTAAATGTGTGCACTGTTATGCAATGCTGTACAGGTCTTAAAGTGTGTGTTTGTTTCCCCCACAGATGACGAGGTGGGTCAGGGTCCCTCCTCCATGCAATCTGAGGTTGGTGTCCTTACAGACACCGATGATGATGAAGATGATGATGGTATTGTTGAGGCACAGGTGGGGTTGTCAGAGGCTGACACTGCACCATCATTTGTCATCACCCTCCTAGCAACCCCAAGCCCGCACACAGTTAGAGTGCCCATACACACCCCATCACCAGTGGCCATAGCAGAGGAATAGTTGGCGGTTGGTGCCAGTGACCAGGAGAGTATGGTTTCCATGCCGACTGTGTCAGGTCACAGTCACCATAGCCAGATGTCTGGCAGGGCACCACATAGGCAGATGTACCGTGGTGCTTGTGGGAGGGCCGCTGGTAATCATGCCCCTGGCAGAGGCACCACAACTGGTACCATCAGGAGCATGTATCAGGTTGTCATGGAGGCACAGGCATGTATGGAAATGCACACCAGACAGGGTCTGAGGCTGCAGAGGGCTGCTTTCTCATCTGTAAGTGACAACATCCGTGAACTTGCTGCTGCCCTCCATGAACAGAACAAGATCATGGATAGATGGTGGTGTGAAATGCTGGGCCTCCTCGACCATGGTATGATTGTGCTTGAAAACATGGTGGGAGTGGTGCGATGGCCATGTGGACGTAGGCCATAAACACCAGCAGCTGGCGGTCAACGTGGACATGCTAGGACACCAAGCCGCTCCTATAGTGGCAGTACCAGCCCCAGCACATCACTGGGGGTGCTGTCCACAGCACACCACAGCAGGCCTCGTGCATGTGGCCCTGGCCAGTCCCAGGCAGGACATGGTTCCAGCAGACATCTGTCATCATCAGGGGAGAGTAGCACATCAAGGTCTGTACCTGCACTCACCCATGGATCCCCTGGCAGGCACAGTGAGCATGTCCGTGGCCAGAGGAGGTGAACTGCACACCCTGCCAGGTATGGTCTGCAGCTGTCCAAAAACACCTGTATAGGGCAGCCACATGGCAGAACTGTGTGCATGCATACCCACACACTATGCAAACACACCTAGGGAAACCCCATACTGACACACACCACATCACCACACCCCACTCAAAGAATTAAACCCCTCACCCACACACATGGTGTCAAATGTATGGACCACCCTCGGCCTCTAGCAAACAAGCAACACACCCTGTGCATATGATGATACATGTGCCACATACCTGTCTTCCATAACATCGATGCAGGGACAGACTAATATGGTTCTGATGCACACGGTGACTGCAATAGAGTGCAGCAATGTACTGCAGTGTAAGATGTTGTCAGAGGTAATGTGTAATGCATACATGTCAGGTAGTGTAGCCATCCAGCTATGATGCATTTCAGCTGTTAGTAACACTGATTGATTGTGATCTCCATAATGTTATCCATTTGTGTTGTAGGTGTACATGTGTCAGCAGGAGGATAGTCTGCAGTCATATTCCACAAGGGTTATGGCACTGTGGTGACACCATGGCTGTGATATATCCGGTGTACAGTTGCACACGTCACAGGTTTTTATAACAGTTATTGCCTGTGCCACATTGGCAGGTGACCCGCTGGGACATGTATAATCTGCAAACTTATGGCAACCCATCCACATACACACACATCCTTACTTGGCAACACTGTGACTAGATCCCTACCTAGGTATGTAGTGTACTGAACTGTGTGGCTTTCATTGCACACACAATGTGTAGGGTGAGGTATGTACCAGGTTACATGTTACATGCAGAGCATCCACAGACATGTACACTATGGTAATGGGGGATGTAATGGTTGTATATGGACAATACATAGTGTGTCATACGATCATATACACATTGACAGACACATAACAGGCAGACACACATCTTAGAGACCTAGGCTTATTGGTGCTAGCTAACTAGTTCTTGTGTTCAATGTGTTACAGGTAGGCTGCACATAGCACATGTGTAACTGGGCTGTATTGTGGTATCTGTTACCTGTATGGTTGATGGTGACAGTGGTCACCAGAAAGTGGTACATGGGCCATATACCGGGTGTACCATGGTGTAATGACAGTGTACACAACACTTACATCCCCCAGTGGATATTGTATGCATTGGAACCCATTATGACACTCTGACATACCCACTATCACACATTGCCCACAATGGCAATACAACCCATTGTATATCACAACAGTGGTACTACAGGGATATGCAGCTAATACACATGCCACAGGCATAGTAGGGTGTTGCATTGCCATGCTTCATCTATGGGCAGCGACAACATTATTTGTACTACTATGTGGTAATGTGTAGTGTAATAGGAGTATGTGGCCTCGGAATGGTGTACCCTATAGATATGCAGACATGCATACATACACACACACTTGGCAGACCTCAATGGGTTTCCCATGCCTATCGACCCATTTGTACAATACTGTCGTGCTGGTATTGCAAGGCACATGTAGCCGTTAGGGAGAGGAATGTAACAGGGTACATGTCATGTCCAATACAGCAGCAGCCACATCTGACTATGGCAAAGGGTGTTGAGGTGGTTGTGAAGGCTGTCATGGAATTCCCAGCTACAGGTTTACTAACACACAAACACTGCTATCCTCAGTAATGCACATGTACATGTGTCAGTACTATGGTGCATTGCTGATGGTGGTCATAGCTGTGTACCTGGCTATTGTCCATGGAGAGATTGGTTGTGCAGGGGGTGTGTGTACATTAGTATCATGCCACCTGTCATGTGCCAGCAGGCAATCTATCGACAGACACCACATTAATGACCATCAGGGTGAGATTGACATACATCAGCCAATCCTCTCGGTGCCTTCTGCACATGGCCACTGAGGTGATCCAGTTGACATGTATGCAACATGTATTATGACACATGGTTAGCGTCTGTGATGGAGAGCTGTACCCAAGCATGTTCTGTTGACTGTGGTAGGGTATTGTAGGTACCTGTGGCATGTGGCTCATACAGGTTGATGTCTCCTATATGTAACAGGTAGTAAACAGCTGGCCAGAGATGTCAGTGTCAATCAAGCATAGGTTGTCTCTACATATCTCAGCTGGATACCTGCCATCTGCACATCTGTAGAGGGACTGACAGACATCAGTTTGGTGAGTAGCCATGCAGTAGGATGAATGTGTCGACAGATGGATGTTTGACAACAATATGTATGCCATTACTACATGTTGTAAGTCGTCACTAACATGTGCTGTACAGATGGTACTCTACAGTTACATTCCACATGTCTGATTATTATCCAGTAGGGGATATATATGGTGACACAGCCCACACACCAGGAACATGACAGCGAGGCCTCAAAGTGCAGCTATGGCCACAGGTGTGCTTATTGTCAGTAGTAATGGTAGCACTCTACCCTTGCCTGGGACAGCACTGTCAACAGTAGTAACGCCATG
Source organism: Protopterus annectens (assembly GCF_019279795.1). NCBI lineage: Eukaryota > Metazoa > Chordata > Ceratodontiformes > Protopteridae > Protopterus > Protopterus annectens. The sequence continues at coordinate 1,040,895,176 of NC_056729.1, forward strand.
TTATACTACATGCCAGTGTGACAGCATGTACCCTGGGTTGCTACCCCTGCATGTGTATGTGCAGGTCTCATATACTTGTGTGTCCCAGACATGACACTCAAAACCCTTTGCTACTGTAATGACAACACATAGACGCATGTACTGTACATGGCATTACATACACTTATTACAGATGTTATTTCCCAGGGTCTGACATAGCCTTGTATGTTAAGCAGAGATAGCCTCTGAGTAGATGATATGCCACAGAGTATAGCTGGAGGTTTTCTAGATGGTTAGCATAGGGCATCTGCTTTAGGCCTATGATTCTTATAGTGAGGTATTTCTGTGGCCTTCCCATCTGTCACAGATGTCTTGTGAGGTACATACCAAACGGGGCATTGTACTCTATACTGGGTGTATTGCTGATAAGGTCATAACAAGGGCAAAATATATACACATGTAGTGGGGTTTGGCTCTACTGGCCTGAAATTGTCCATTCAAATGCCCTAGGGCAGATAGCCTAGTATGAACCTATGAACCTATACCCCGGGTATCACTTCTGTGTCACTGTTAGACAGAGGCACAGTATACTAACCTCGAAAAAGGGCATAGAAAAATAAATTTAAAATGGGTGGCGAAAGCCAAACACATTCTGGCTAGGCTTATAAATGCCCTAGGGAAGATAGCCTAGTATGAACCTATGAACCTATGAACCTAGAATGAGGGATGTGTACAGTGAAACAATTACCTCCTTTTTTCTGGATGAAAGCCCTCAGTGATGAGGTGTGTCACATAGAAGGATTTCTTTACTGTTGTGGCAATGTGGTTAATGAAGGTGAGACCACTGTCCACCTGTGTCCCTATGTCTGTCATCACACTTTTTGTGTTTTGTGTACTGCCACCTATGTGGTAATTCATGGATACATGGTATTTCCAAAGGGGATAATTTTACATTACTTGGCATTAAGCATGAGCCCATGGCTCTGGCACCAAACATCTGTTTCTGTAAGGCCCTGTTGTAGAATATCCACATCATTTGGGGATGCAATAATGGCTTCCAGTTTGCAGTCATCTGTGAACTTTGTTAGCCAGAGTTCCATAGTGTTGGCCTGTACTTCAGAGATGTAGATGCCAAACAAGAGCAATCCCAGGACTGAACCCTGAGGTACTCCACTTGTCACTTGTCTGGAGCTGGGATTGGAGTTGGCTACTTTTCCAGTCTTGGTTCCATCAGTAAGTCAGTTGGCAACCCATCGAGTGATGCAGGAGTTTATGGGCAGCTTTGTAAGTTTAACTATGTCTCCAGAGTGGAGGATGATGCTGAAGGCCCTGGGCAAGTCCATATAGGCTGTGAGGACTGCCATACCCTCTTCCACAACTCCGGAGACTGATTCAAAGTAGTCATTCAGGTTCAGGAGACAAGATCGGCCCTTCACAAGCCCAACCTGGGTGGGGACCAGTGTTTTCTGGTTGCCAATGTCTTTGTATATAAGTTCCATGTTAATGCATTCCATGCCCTTGCAGATCAGGCTCATCAGACTGATGGGACAGTACTTCCCGGGATCCAAGGTGGATCCCCCCTTGTGGAGTGTGATAACTGCAGCTGTGCGCCACTCAGTGGGATTGAAGCCTGAGTTGGGGCTATGATTAAACATGACATTTAGGTGAGGTGCAAGTTTATTTTGTAGTTCATGTAGTACACAGCCTGGGATGTCATCTGGTCCCATGGATGCTGTATTCCTAGCTGTGGAAAGTGTGGTTTCTACCTGTGTGGCCATAATTACTGGAATTGGCAATCTTTATGTAGTGAGATGGGCCCTTTAGGGGATGAGAGGAGGGTGAATGTGGCACTAAATCAATCTGCCCGGATATTGGCAAACTCCTTAGAATCGGTATATTTAATGCCATTCTGTAGTAGCTCAGAGCAGTTCTGAACATTGCTGTTTAGATTCTGGACATAACTATATAATGCTTTGTGGTTGTCTTTGGAATCTTTGGCAATTATATTTAAGTAACAAGCTTTGGAGGATTTTGTGGGATCTCAACTTCTTACTGAGGCTGGTAAGAAAGCACTTTGCATTTTGGGATTATCCTTTTTTCTTGAACAGCTTCTTCCTTCTGTTGTATAGTTTGTTTATGGTAGTGGAACACCAGATTGGGTTCCTTTCTTGGAGGACAATGTCTTGGTTCTATTTGGGATGCGACAATTCATCCACAAGTGGATGTGCTCATACAGTGCCTTAGTGTGGGATTCACCAGTTGCACTTTCAGCTCCCAACTCCATGGGTGTCATGAAGTTTGTCACGTCTGACTTGAGTAGCATGACATTGGCTTTGGAGAGGGTTCTTATGGAGGTTTCCTTACTAGCGGGTGGGGGTGGGATGTGAATGTCAACAGTGATTACTTTATAGTCAGACCTGACCAATGACGGGGTGACCACTGGTGTGGAGCATCTTTCTCCCATGCTGGTAATGACCAGGTCTAGGATATTGGAGCCCCTGGCTGGACAATGGATTAGTTGATCCAGGGGGTTGGAATGTATGAATTCCAGGAGCCCTTGGCAAAAGTTGTTGGTACACGAGTAGTTTTCCCAGTTAATGGCAGGGTAGTTGAAATCACCCAGTATTATGGTGTTTGGTTGTATGTTAATATTGTCTAGTATGTTTATAAAGGTGTAGTGAGAATATTGAGGCATGGTGGGGGATCTGTAGCAAGCTACAGTTTGGATTGCAGTCTTACCCAGTGTCAGTTGCACCTGGAGATTCTCAGCTGCATTGTGTTGGGAACTAGGCTGGAGGTGTGAATAACTTTGGTGAATATGGACACTCCTCCACCTGTAGTGTTGTGGTCTTGGTTTGGTGCCCGAAATGTGTGATAAGAGCTGTAGCCTGGTATTACAGGTGTGCCCTCTGTAGTGTTGAACCAGGTCCCATTTACTGCACTGATATCGATGTTCCCCATTTGTAGGTGTGCCTCAAGAGAGTGCCTTTTTAGGTTTAGACTTCTAGCATTGAGTAGCATTACCTTCAGTTTTGTATGCTTGTATCTGTTACGGTGGTGGTTTTGTCCTTTGAAACTTGCCTAGATAAGGCACTATGGGGGAGCCAAGAGCTGTAGCCAGTAACCTGAATCCCAGGGGCAATAGGTGCAGACCATCTCTGGCAAAGCATTGTGGTTTGTCAATCATGTCGTCCCAGGCAGACAGATACTGGATCCCCTTTGAATGGCATAAGAAGCTTAGCCACTTGTTGAAGTCATTGCTGTGTATATGTATATGTGTATGTGTGTATATATATATATATATATATATATATATATATATATATATATATATATATATATATATATATATGTGTGTGTGTGTGTGTGTGTCCATATATGTTTGTGGATATGTATATGTGTATATATCTATATAGATATGTGGATATATGTGTACACATATATGCTTACCATATGACCAGAACATGGAGTGGAGTTCTACCTCAGCACAAATAGTCCCAACCCCTTAGTGCAAGAGGATGTCATGGATGTATTGCAGGTATATATGTAGACTGTTGCTACTGTCATAGAGGTGTCTCATTACATCCGAGTGACGCCTACAGGTGCATCTGCAGTTACCTCCTACTGCTCCTCTAGGCATCAAATATTGCTCGTTCATATTTGCATTAATAATTCCAAAACCATGCTACATACAAGGTATCAGAATATTTTATCTTGAAACATACATGATGGCAAACACAATTGTATTTATATTTGACCTATGTCAATAAGTATTTGTTAGAATTGCAAAGTGATAACTTTATTTTTTAAAGGCTCAAGCCACGCCCACTAGGAGTTAAAGGTGCACAATCAAAAGAGCTGTACTGGAGGGAATGAGTTCCGGATTACTGTAATAAATGATCTGTTTGATAGTTGCACACTATGTTTGTATGTATTTCAAAGCATAATCAGCTATATGACATGGCATATACAACTGTAATAGTACACAAATAAACCTTTCTTATGTATACAAACCTGTGTGTTGTGTTACTTCTCTGTGGGTATATGTTTCAGGCAACAATTGTCATTGGTATGGGTGTCTCATACACTGTCCATCGGATGAGGTTGCAACTGTAGGGATACTGGCTGTTCAGTATGGTGTGTACCCTCTGATTATGTATCTTCCTACACATACCTCTGTGTGTGTATGTGTAGTTACACATATATATATATATATATATATATATATATATATATATATATATATATATATATATATATATATATATATATATATATATACATATATAAGTATCTGCATATATGTATCTTACAACTGTTTATTGCTTACACATTGTACATTCACTATGGTAGCCAGACTGTACTGCATGATATGTTATCAATGCCAGCCAGACATAATACAGGTGGGATGGCGTACTGTTAACATCTTGTGGCCATGTAATGTCAGGTCCTGGTTATGCCATTTGCAACAGTTGGTACTGCATTGCAGGGCAGACCTGTTCTGCTGGGTGGGTGGGGGGTATCAATACATGTAAGACTTATGTTGCTTGACCCCCCTCACCCTCATTACCAGTGCCTGTATTCATATATGTCTTTATGTTCTCTATTATATCTATAGATATATATCTGTATATACACACACACATATATATATATATATATTATAATATATATATATATATATATATATACATACATATATACACACACACACACATATATATATATATATATATATATATATTGATGTATGTGTGTGTATATATATATATATATATATATATATATATATATATATGTAGACATATATGTAAAGATGTATGCATGGAGAGAGAGAGGTATATATGCATTTAGTTTTATATATATATATATATATATATATATATATATAGATAGATAGATATACACACACTCACACATACATCTAGATGTAAAAGTACATTTCCTGTACTCTTGAATGACTGTGCTGGATGATATGTTTGTGGAAACATTAGGGCTGTGTTATCTGTTATGGCTTAGTGATAAAGCACATTGGCTATGGTGTGCAGGCTGCTGGGTTTGAGCCTTGCAGAGGCTTTATATTTTGTTTCTGGGCAAAACAAGGTCCGTTGGATACAGAGTGTTTAAGGCACTTTTGAGCAGTTGTAAGCGGGTTTGTGCGGAGGTAAGCACTGCCTACACAGTTTAAGCAATTTATAAGCTGAGTTTAAGAAACTGTAACTGGAAGTTAGCAATGCTTAACTCCACGGAAACCTGCGCAAACCCACTTACAACTACTCAAAAGTGCCTTAATCACTCTGTCGCCAATGGTCCTTTTTCTGCTCAGCAACAAAATAAACAGCCTCTGCAGGGCTCAAACCCAGGACCCTCTAGACTACAGACACAGTAGTTAACCACTAAGCCATCATATCAGTACATAAGATAGAGGTTTCAACAAACAAATCCTCAACATAGGAAAATCAAACTGAACATGTGAAATGAATCTATGTACAGTGTGATGTTGTATAACCTGCTACATAGCATAAATATGTGAACTGTAGTACAGCAGTAAGGCCACATGTGAGATGTTATTGTTGAAGTCCCCATGACCCCATACAGTGTATGTACACATGAATCACAGATACCAGACAGAGATATAACATGTAACAAATAATAAATTAATATCAAAAGGAAAATATAATACTAATTAAATATTAAGCAACTCTAAGCATTGCACAGCTCAGCTTACATGGTGTAAGCAATGTGTAGGCCGGCTAACTCAATCTGCCCAGTTGTATATTCCTTTAAGCAATGCCAACATTAGGTAAGCAGGTGTGCCCATAGGTTAGCCTTTTCAAAACCGTCCAATCACAGGAAAGTGTGGGAAATTGGGCGTATTTAAACCCCACAGGCACCAATAATTCCCATAACTGGTTGCAACTCCCTACTGTAGGCAGAATGGCTGGAGGTGGGGATGGCACTTGATTTAGCGAGCAGTGTTGGGTCACCCAGGAGTCCAGATTCATGGTATGGCTCCTGGTAAAACACCATGAGGAGAGATGACTGCAGGGCCAGTACCAGGGCTCTCATTATAAAGTGGAGGCCTGGGACAGTCTCGCCCGTGGCCTCACCAGTGCCACTGGTATCTCCCAGACTGTTGAGCAGGTCAGGTATTACCATGCTGTCCTGAAGCGGCAGAGGGGTGATCTCTTGGGGCAGTGGATCCAAGAATCAAGGCAGATGGCCGATGCCCCAGCACTAAGTACCCATTCTATTACATAGATAATGATTGCCTAGCTTGTGTATACTATGGATAGGTAATGGCTAAATATCACTGTATTTCTCTGACAGCTGCAGATGAGCGGGCTGCGAACCAGCAAGCCCATACTGCTAGGCTGCAAAGGCTGCATCGCAAGGCAGGTTAGTAATAATCTTGCATGTACTGTCATAAGAAAAAATATAACAGTTCTAGAAAGTGTTGTACCAGTATAAAAATGCATTGTGTATGGGATGTACTGAATAAACCAGACAATATGGCAGGAAGACTGTCATATAGGTTGTGTGGAAATAAAGGTGTAATATCTTGTGAATAAAAGTATAACCCCTGGAGTGCTTGTCTACATTCTGCTTTCATATGTTGTTGTAGTGTTGCATTCTGTAAATATTACTGTTGTATTAAGCAGTATTACCCACACTGTTGAACGCAGTTAAACTGTGTAGGAAGTTCAATATAACAATGTTGAAAGTCCCAAGAGGTCAGTCGTATAGAACAACTGAGAGAGACTTAGAAACCATTGGAATGCTTCACACCAATTCTCTGACAGCACAGTGTACTGTGATGTCAACTGTAATATTTTTACCAGACACAGCAGGGGTTTTAATCCCAGGAGTGGTACTAAGTTGTATGCATAATCATAACCCACAACTATACAGAGTTTGTGAGACTGTTCAGATAGAAAGCTGTATGCATAATTAGACCCGACAACTGTACAGACTTTGCTAGAATGTTCAGATAGTACACTGTAAGCATTACCATCAACTGTTCAAGTAGTAAGCTGTATTCATAGTCGCACCCCTCATCTGTTCTGATCTATCCAACATGTCCAGATAAATGGCCCATATCTGCTGCCCGGTAACCTGATACCTTGACAAATCAGTGAGATGATCCAAGAAATGTAGGCAGCTTATACTGACATATAATGGATAGTGAGACCTGAACATAAAAACAGAATGTATATGAAAGCAAACCTGTCATTGTAGCATCTCACCCAAAGTGTATGACAGCTATTCCAAAATATGTCACATTAATACCTGCATCCTGTCAAGCCTTGACCAGAGTGTGTGCAATAATGGATTGTTAGGTATGTGTATAGCCTCAACATGGAATCAGGGAGTATGTGTAGTATTTGTCAGGTGGTGTTAACAAATATTTCTCCACAGCTATAACAGGTATGAGGTATAGACTGTACTTACAACACAGTTCACTCCTATACATGTGCACAAGCATGGGATGTGGGAGTATGTGTATTATCTGTCAGGTAGTGTTAACAAAGTTCCCTACACAGCTATAACAGGTAAGAGGTGTAGACTGTAGTTGCAATACAGTTCACTCATATACTTGTCTACAAGCATGGAATCTGGGAATATGTGTAGAATCTGTCAGGTAGTATTAACAAAGATTTTCCCCACAGCTATAACAGGTAAGAGGTGTAGACTGTAGGTACAACACAGTTCACTTATATACTTGGCTACAAACATGGAATCTGCGAGTATGTAGAGAACTTATCAGGTAGTGTTAACAAAGTTCCCTCCACAGATATAACAGGTAAGAGGTGTAGATTGTATTTACAACACAGTTCAGTCATATACCTGCCTACAAGCATGGAATCTGGGAGTATGTGTAGAATTTGTCAGGTAGTGTTAAAAATATTTTCTCAACAGCTATAACAGTTAAGAGGTGTAGACTATATATAAGACACAGTCCACATATATACTAATCTACACACATACCATTGTACAAAGTAAGGCCATTGGGTAATGTAATAATACATGTAAGGGACAGATCACTGCAGTGACTAAGAAAGTTCTGAAAACTACAAGGATATATTAGTTGTTAACTGACCTCTCTCTCTCACCCCCGCCATATGTGCAACAATAACCTAATTATACACCTAAATGGGTATGTGTACACTCCAATATTTTGTTGGGACATATGTCCTGTTGGTGTATAAATATTCACATTTGGTTCTATGCATGTGCCATGTCAATATACTCCCATATTGGTGGCCTGTTGCCATCAATGAACCCTGCATGCTGTTGTTATGGCCACTGTTGTCCCATATATGCATGTGTTCTGCTCACCCTGCAACTGTTGTAAATCTGGTGTCTTGGGTTAATGGGAAGACCTATGCATGCTATTATAACTAATCTTGAATGCTGTTGACTATTACTAACTGATATCTGTCCTAAAGCAGCAACACCATAGCTCATATGGGAAGGCAGGTCCCAGCAGACCCACCTGTCCCACCTCAGCTGGCCATGACACCGGGCGCCAGCATGCCTGGGGCCCAACCTGGGACCTCCTCCTCCATTGGCCCTGCACCACCTTCAGGTGGAACTGCCTCAGTGGATGGGGCTCGGCCACCCCCCCTGGGAGCAGGGATGGAGAGGTACCTGTCACCTGCTGTTAGGTCTGGGCCATGGTGCATAGGGAGCTTGACAGGGAGGTTCAAGACCAGCTACACCAGCTTGAAGGCCATGGGGTGCAATTAGACGGTGAGCCTGCCTCTCCTACCCAGCCACAGCACAGCCAACTTTGAGGACATGAAGGTGCAGTGGGGATTGCCCATGGGTGGGGACCTCAGTCCCACTGTTTCCATTTGGGGGCTCATGGGCTTGCAACTTCCAAACACCCCTCCATATCCAAGGTGTTTACCCTCACATGTGTCATATACTGCCCCTGTATGCATCTTGTTTGTCTTGTCTGTTAACCTACCCAACCTACCTCCCCAAATATACCTACAACCCCTTCCCAACATCCCACTCTCACCTGAAAAAAAAAGGGCAATCTGTTCCCACAAAAAAATAACCCCCCAAATATAGCTGTCCATTTTTCACATGTATCCACTGGACACAAGTAATCCGGTTTAATTGGCATCACAACAAATTATTGTTGTCCTCACCCCCACCCAGGGGTTTGAGTGTCCAAATCTACCTCCAAATTCAGTGTATATGCACGGCTGTTGCTGTAGAAGAAATGGGCAGCTATGGACCCTCCCTACACGCTTTCTGCACATCCCTGGCTATTTCACTACTGTCTTTCCCTCTTTGTGCCCCTTTTTTCACCACTTTCCTATCAACCCCTTTTTCATTTCTTTTAAAGTAATTAGCATGGGGGTAAGCAGTAGTAAGCACTTTTAAGCAGCAGTAAGTGGGTTTAAGCCTGTTTGCACAGGGGTAAGCACTGCCTACACAGATTAAGCAATTCAGAAGCTAACAAAGCATAAGAAACTGTAACCAGTAGTTAGCAGTGCTTAGCTCCATGCAAACCCGAGCAAACCCGCTTAAAACTGCGTTAAAGTGCCTTAATCATTCTGTATCCAATGGTCTGTGTTCTGCCCAGCAACAAAATAAACAGCTTCTGCAAGGCTTGAACTCAGGACACTGCACACCATAGATAAAGTGATTTACCACTAAGTCATAACAGTTATGCATAACTCTGATGTTTTCAGAAACATATCATACAGCCTAGTCATGATACAGTACAGAGAATGTATACCAACATTTAGATATATGTGTGTGTGTAAATATATTAATATCTAAACAGATACAGCATATCTATATATGTCGATATATATATATATATATATATATATATATATATATATATATATATATATATATGTATATATATGTATATATATATATATATATATATATATATATATGTATATATATATATATATATATATATACGTATATTTAGAAATATATACATATATGTAAATATATATGAACATATATACATGCAAATGCCTACATCAACACATATATATGTCTACATATACACAGCAAGGTACATATATGTACACATATATATATCTTTGTAGGTATATACGGACATAGTCATACATATGTAAGCAGATATATATATCTATATAGGTATATGTGGCCATACATGTGTAGATAGCAATGGTAGATTAACAAAAACAGATATGTCCACATGCACCGTTAATGGGGTTAAGAGGCCCCAGACAATATACGTCTTGTAGAAATAGGCATACCCCCCACAGCCAAACACGTCCACCCTGCAATACACTACCAAGTGTTGCAGATCCCATAACCAGGACCTGACATGACATGGGCACAATATGTTAACAGTACTACATCCCACCTGTATGATGTCAGGCTAATATTGGTAACATATCATGCAATACAGTCTGGCTCCCATAGGAAATGTAAAATGTGGAAGGTATCAACATCCTCAGGATACATATACACAGACACATATATGCAGATACATATATATATATATATATATATATATATATATATATATATATATATATATATATATACATGTGACTACACATACACATGCAGATATATGTAAAGTAAGATACATATGTAGAAGGTGCACAAAATATGGAACAGCCACTATGCCTACAGTTCAAACCTGGACACCTGGACACTGTATGGGCCACCCATACAAATTACAATCATTGCCTGCAACATATACCCACTGAGAGTTCATAGGGCAAAAAACCACACACAGGTTTGCAGAAATGGTAAACCTTTATCTGTGTATTATTGCAGTTCTATATACTATTGCTACTGTAACTTGGATTGTCTTCACAGACATGGTGTGTGTAAGAGGTCACATCTGCTTTCCACATGTGTGCCATTGGCTACTGACAGACATCCTAAGGACATCATAGTACTGCCTATGTTGATGGCAGCAGAGATATTGACCAATATGTGTGGACATTTTGACATACTCTGTACAGTCCAGAGGTATACACAGAACCCCTTAGGGCAAAACATGTGTACCATGCCTGACAATATGGATGTTAACAGCCATGTAGATGGTTATAACATATAATGACTGGTATTCATATGTCACCATAGGTTATGCATTTACACAACCCTGTCTGGCCTGACACGTAATAGCCATTGGTACAGGGGTGCTATGGCCACATACTACCCACTAGATATTGACATACATCTGTACAGCATCCCACTGCTCTATCTGACAAACATGACTGTTACAGGAGGCCCGGCAGCAGTACATCTGGCAAGTATCTGCTCATGACATGACATCTCACAGGGTAAATACACTAAGCTGTTAGGTATGTAACAATGCACTGTGCAGGCTACAGGCAGACTGGCTCAACACTGGGCTACATCTCTTATGGGGGAATGCGCATGTACCTGCATATATAGCAGGCTGAACAGGCATGTCACAGCACAGGGTAAGATACACCTATGTGAAAGTGCATAACCACAGCCAATGAGAACACAGCCACAGCCACATATGGCAAGCTAGCATGATATTACAGTATATGGACTATCTGTTCGACACCATCCTCATATGTGCCACTCACACACTAACCCTACATATACTGGGCCACTTCACAGTTTGGTCTGATGGCTGACTGTGGTATGGGACATGTGTGTATGGCCCTACAAACATGGAAGCCAATACAGGAACATAGAGTGGAGCAGCATGTAACATCAAATAGGACGGGACCTAGGACAATAACAACTACCACAGTCTGTACATAGGCCAAGGTACATGTTAACAATACACACATTGTTGACATTCACCATAAGTACACAGACCTCAGTACTGTACAAACAACCACAGTATGTCCAGGTTATGTCATCAAATATAACCCCTACTGCACATAACCTGTGTAGCAGTCTGATATCTCACTGGCTTGCTGTCAGATATGATGACACTAATTATGGTGTACAGCACATATGCACCTCTTAATGCATGACCTATGTATAAAGGTTGACGGAGTTGCTGGAAGCACATACACAGAGCCAATATTGACATGTTGCTGTGATAACATCATACATTTACTATTGTAACAGAGTTTGTTGCAACATATGTCCTATGAGGGATATGAAGTCAGTAACTGTCATGGCTTTCACCATCTACAGACTGCAATCCTCACACTACCTTCTGAAGTTCACAGATACATGTTCTGTGGGTAACACATGACACCAAAGGCACCACACACTGCCCAGTCTGCAGATAACCCAACAGATGGGGAGTCCTCATAAACATACAACTGACATGGCAGGTATTCATACATGTAGGGCAGCCATATCCGCACACACCCTGTTAAACCAACATTACTCCGAATGCAGTATAGCAGCACTTTCAGTCTGTAGTCAGGTCAGACACATCCCCCTCCTGTGTGTTGGCCTGTTTCCACAGTGTATGTTGTCAGAGGTAAAACCCCACTACATCTGAGATGCTGTTTGCCAAACAATATAATGAGTTCCTGCTCACAGTGAATGAAAAGGACCAACATAAACATGATGTTCCTAGATATTGGAGTGGGTTTCCATGCAATTGTGTTACCACAGCTGTTCCACATGCAATCAGCTAGGAGAGGGCTGCAATTCATGCAGAGGCCATCAGCTGATCATGAGCATTACCTAAAATACACATGCTGCTGCCTAAGAAAAGCAGGTATAGGTCTCCACATCCACCAGTGAGGGAGTGAGAGAGGCAGACAGAGGCATTGAAAAGTCAGGGAGGAGTGGGAGAGTAAAACCTAAGCATGGTTGTGTCACACACGGTATCAAACCCCTGATGACTATGTAGTGCTATCACAGTCCTATGCAGTTGTTGGATGCGCCACATAGGTTACCTGTTGTGGAGTCTGCAGAACATATATGTGATGGTGAGTGACATCTGCAACAGGGATATGGTAGCTATATGGTAGGTGATGTACACGTGCCTGTCCGCATGAAAAGGTGCCAGCGTCAACACAGCCACACTATCACAGGGATGCACACACATTGACACACTTGCAGGGCCAGGTATACAGCTCATCCCTAGTGAGATTGCCAAAACACATTACTGTGCAGGTATCACATGCACCACATGAGTCATACGGAGGTTATATGGGCAAAGGGTATGGGGAGGTGTCTGACATCAGACAGCATGCTTCAGTATGCCACTGGGGATTGTAGTGAGTGTGGATGTGATCATGGCACATCATACAACACACACATGAACACACAGGGTGCCAGTACTGACATACATGGGTGCATTTCTGCACAGGTATGTGGTGGTTGATTGTGCCAGATGGCTGTACAAGATTAGATGATGGGTAAACCTTGGCATCAGGCCACATGACAATGGTCTGCATTGTGGCACAGGCCTGTGATTTCTGCATTTGCCCACACAGGTGGGTATTCATAGGTTCATAGGTTCATAGGTTCATACTAGGCTATCTGCCCAAGGGCATTTATAAGCCTAGCCCATAGTTATGTGGCTTTCGCCACCCCTTTAGTTTGAATAAAAACTATGCCTATCATTTTGCTGTGCCTCTGTCAAGCAGTGACGCTGAAGTAATCCCTGGGGTATATCTGCAATCTCCCATCCATTGGTCAAGATTCCTCTTGAACAAGACCAGAGAGGTGCTCTGCCTCACATGTACCGGGATTTTGTTCCACAGCATAGGGAGTCTCTGGGTGATGAATCTGTCCCTCCAGCACGTTCTATTTATAACCGTGTCAAGGTTTAAGTCTCCCGCCCTTGTGGTTCTGAGGGATCTAGATTTTTGAGGTGAAGCATATTCATCAAATCTGGGTTTGACATGGCCTTATATGTCAGGCACAGGTCACCTCTGAGCAAGCGGTATGAGACTGAATAGAGCTGGAGTTCTTTCAGTCGGGCAGCATAAGACATATTTTGAGACCCTTTATCCTTTTGGTGAGGAACTTTTGGGGCCTTTCAAGCTGCAGCAGGTGTCTGGTCAGATACATTCGAACGGGCATTGTACTCAATCATAGGTCTAATAAGTGATGAGTACAGGGGACGATGACCTCCCTTGATCTAGATGTGAATCCCTTCATGATCAGGTGGGTGATATAGAAGGTTTTCCTAACTACTTTAGCAACATGAGTGTCAAACGAAAGGCTACTGTCAACCTGGGTCCCCAGATCTCTGATGACTTTTTCTGTGCTCAGTGGATTGCCACCTATATGGTAGCTAGGGGTAGCCTTGTTTTTCCCAAAGGGTATGACTATGCATTTTTTGGCGTTTAACTTCAGGCCATGGCTCTGGCACCAGTTATCCATTTCTGTGAGGCCCTTCTGGAGGATATCTGTGTCAGATGTGTTTTCGACTATGGCACCCAGTTTGCAGTCATCTGCAAACTTTGTCAGCCATAACCCTCCTGTGTCACCTGGGTGGCTATTGCATGTGGCCAATGCTGTGCATCATTTGCCATGTATGTGTTCCCTAGTCCATGGCATGGATGGTGTCTGGGATGTGCACACCTCCCGCATGTATGTGCAGTGACATGTGGAACTATACCTGGGGTGCTGGGCCCATGTTGTGTACACAGATTATCATCAGATGTGCCAGTCTTGGCCACTTGTGGCAGTAACTGGTAATGGACAGATGTTAACCCTATACCTACATTGATAGCATGCATAACAGCATTCCCTGGCATCAGTGGCATCTGTCCATACAGGGCATGTTTTCAGGCATGGCATGTCCTTTGTGGTCACATGTGATGGCACCATAGGTGTTGCAGGTGTCCAGTGGGGAACATGGGGAAGGTGCATTGTCTGCAAGTATGTACCTATTGGACAGATGGACAGGGTACCATGCCCTCTTTAGGCCACTGCAATCACTCCATAGTTACTATCAGTCACCAATATGCAGTGTACTTCACACATATTGGCTGTTGCCTCAGCATGTGTGTGTGTGACATGGGTTGAGAGTGTGCTCTGGGGAATACTGGGGTTGCTAACTGTGATTGCCTGGCTGTGATGTCACATGTATGGGTATGGATTTGCACCCCAGCCTCTTGGCTATTTCACATATGTTATCCCTGTACAGTGGACATTGTGATATAAGGCCACCATAAAAGACATTTACAAACCCCGACACATTGGGCCCAAGTGTCACACGGGATACAAGTTATAAACACACATGTGTTATGTAGGGGAGTTGAACTCCTACCTAACTTGTCAATTACACTACAGCAGTGTGCAGTTATTGTACATGCCATTGAGATTACTCCTTCCTCAAAGGTGTATTTCACATTGGATGACATCAGCAGGACTGCCAAAATAGGCCATTGGACATGTACTGAGTTTGACTAGCCTAAAATGCATTGCTCCCCACACAGACATTGAAACACACACAAAACATCCACAACCAACATGTGTGAGTATAGAACCCCAAACAGAGGTCTACCTTGTGGAGCTGTTATAGGACGCACCACAGGGGTTACTGGAGACTTCTTTCCCCAAAGGTATATTTCATATTGAATGACATCAGCAGGACTGCCAATATAGGCCATTGGACATGTACTGAGTGTGACAGCCTAAAATGCATTGTTCCCCATACAGAAATTGAAACTCACATAAAGCATCCACAACTGCCATGCATGAGTATAGAACTCCTAACAGAGGTGTATATCACACTACAGTAGTATGCAGTTATGGCACATGCAATGGAGATTACTGGGCTGTAGCTTCCCAGAGGTGTATTTCTAGGTGGATGACATCAACAGCCTTGCCAAAGATGAGCATTTGAATTGTAGGGAATGTGACTACCTTAAAAAGCATTGCTTTCTACACAGACAGACACACACAGTTGACATGGCTGGGAATTAAACTCCTACTTAATTATTTTATCACACTGCAGCAGTGCGCAGTTATGGGACACGACACAGAAATTACAGGGGTACAACCTTTCCAGCGATGTATTTCTAGGTGGATGACATCAGCAGCCTTACCAAAGTAAAGCATTTCAATTGTAGGGAGTGGGCCCAACCTAAAAAGCATTGCTCTCTACACAGACAGACACACATAGTTGCCAAGGCTGGGGTCAGAATTCCTACCTAATTAATCTATCCTACTGCAGCAGGTCGCAGTTACAGGACGTGCTACAAAGATTACTGGGCTACAGCTCACCAGAGGTGTATTTCTAGGTGGATGACATCAGCAGCCTTGCCAAAGATGAGCATTTGAATTGTAGGGCATGTGACTACCCTAAAATGCATTGTTCTCTACACAGACAGACACACATACACAATTGCCATGGCTGGGAATTGAACTCTTACCTAGCTATTTTTTCACACAACAGACATACACAGCTATAGGAAGTGCCACTGGGATTACTGGGATGCAGCCTTTCCAGTGATGTATTTCTAGGTGGATGACATCATCAGCCTTACCAAAGTAGAGCATTTCAATTGTAGGGGGTGTGCCCACCCTAAAAAGCATTGCTCTCTGCACAGACAGAGTCAGACAGACACACATACATACACATGCACACAGTTGCCAAGGCTGGCGTTAGAACTCCTACCTAACTAGTTTATCACACTACAGCGGTAGATTACTGAGATACAACTCTGCCAAAGGTATATTTCACAGTAGATGACCTTAGCAGGCTGGTCATACTGGGGCTATGGGGGGGGGGGGCAGTGTGTGTGCATGGGCCATAACCCATTCATCTAGGGGTTGACACGCCACATGTGGCACAACCTGGGTCATATTCCACCGATACGTGTATACAGCTGCTAGATGACTACTTCCTTGAACAGTCATGTTGCACAGCTGGCACGTGCACCACATACTATGTAATGCTGACAGATACCGGTGGCTAGTATCTGTAGTGTGTGACATCAGACCCTTGTGTGATTGTGGCCCTTTGGCTGTGTGCTGGGTGGGAGAGCCCTGGATGGCTCCTTGTCACAGTCACCCTCTTCCACACATCTGTGTATGTCTACCTTTGGCTTATTATAGTGTGTTGTCCTTACATATATGCCTGTATTCCTATCCACTGTGTGTGCAAAGTATGTGTGGTGCATACTGAGGAGTGTCTGTACTAACATCTGTGGCTGGCAGATATATCTGGTCCACTGGTGTTTGCAGACATGGCCTTCATGTGTTTGTGTGTGAGCATGCCCAGTATGGCCTTTCAGTATGTTGTTGACTGACATTGCCTTCATTACACTAAGTACCCAGTATGGCCGTCTGTATTGAATGTGTGGATCGAGTCCAGGTAGTTTGTACTGCAGTGCTGACCTTTGTGTTGTACACCTACAGGTAGCATGCTGTCTTTGCAGGGTATCCGTCGATCATTTGGCATGGACTGTTACTACATTTCTGCATAGGATGGGGGGGCACACCTGACTATTTCTACATTTCTACACAGGATTGTGGGGGGGGGGTGCACCTGACTGTTACTATATTTTTATGTGGAATGGGGGAGCACACCTGACTATTTCTACATTTCCACACAGGACTGTGGGGGACACACACCTGACTGTTACTATATTTCTACACAGGATGGGGGGCACACCTGAATATTTCTACATTTTTACACAGGATTGGGGGGGGCACACCTGACTGTTACTATATGTCTACATAGGATGGGGGGCACAGCTATTTCTACATTTCTACACAGGATTGTGGGGGGGCAAACCTGACTGTTACTATATTTCTACATAGGATGGGGGGGCACACCTGATTAATCTACATTTCTACACAGGATTGGGGGAGGCACACCTGCTACTATATTTCTACATAGGATGGGGGGGGCACACCTGACTATTTTTACATTTCTACACAGGATTGGGGGCACGCCTGACTATTACTATATTTATATGTAGGATGGGGGGCACACTTGACTATTTCTATATTTCTACACAGGATTGTCGGCGGCACACCTGACTGTTACTATATTTCTATGTAGGATGGGGGGGGGGGCACACCTGACTATTTCTACATTTCTACACAGGATTGAGAGGGTACACCTGACTGTTACTATATTTCTACATAGGATGGGGAGGGCACACCTGACTATTTCTACATTTCTACACAGGATTGGGGGGCACACCTGAATGTTACTATATTTCTATGTAGGATAGGGGAGCACACCTGACTATTTCTACATTTCTACACAGGATTGGGGGGCACATCTAACTGTGACTACATTGCTGCATCAGATGGGGAGGCACCTGACACTTGTACACATTTGCTAGGACTGTACTAGTATGTTGGATACTCCATTTCAGTCTGTAGTCTTACCTATTGTGCTGGCTAGAGACATACCAGTGTACTACAGATCTTAGCTTTTAATTACCTACATATTAGTTTCTGACTTCCTACCCTTCAGAAATGACATCCCACTGCCTGAACTGCTGTAGCCTGTCTGTGTAGGCCTGGGGGGGGGGGTTACCCATAGGCCTCATTCAGAGGCCATAGCACCGCCTTTGTTTTTGTTTGTCTACTCCTGTCCTGCTGACTGTCACTGTTGTTGGGTATGTGACCCCCCCCCCGACTGGCATGTGTGAGTCACTTACCTTGTAGGTGTCCCAGTATTGAGGGTGGTGCTGTAGGGCTGCCTATGTTGGATGCATATACTACACTCCCTACACATGGTTAGACACAGGTAGTGTACTGTTTGGCATCCCTTTTACTGTATGTGAGAGTTGGAGAGAGGTGTTATTCCCTGGGTCCCTCCTGTGTCAGTGTATGTGCTATGCGTTGCCTCTTTGCCAAGGCCAGGGCATACTGAGCACACCTCCTTCTGCCTACTGGGGCAGGCTCAGGATGTTCCTCCTCCAAGTCACTCTGTGCCCGTGCAGGCCTTGGCAATGGTGGGGGGCTTTGTGGCCTTGCCCTGTGCTGTTCCTGCTGGAGCTGTTTCCGCAAGATCATATTGTGTAGCATGGCACATACAAGGACAATTTGGGTACATGTAGCGGAGGTGTACTGCAAGGCTTCACAGGATGTGTCCAGGAACCAGAGCCATGACTTGACCATCCCAAACACATGCTCTACTATAATTCTGGTCTGTCCGTGTGCCTCATTATGGAGTTCTTGTTCAGGTGTGTGTGCATTTCTGATGGGTGTCATCAGCCACGGCTCCAGTGTGTATCCAGCATCCCCCCACTAGGTGACCGTGAGGGATGTCCCCACTGGCAAGTCTCTGGTACAGCTGCTTCAGATGCCAGATGTGGGAATTGTGATAGCTTCCAGGGCAGCCAGCACACACATTCTCTCTTATGCCCTGGGCATCGCATATGACCTGGCAGTTGATGGAGGGGAAGCCCTTGCTGTTGATGTAGATCCTACCCCGCTCACCGGATGGTGCTTTGATGCATATGTGCAAGCAGTCTATAGCACCCACTACCTCAGGGTATTCTGTTATTTGGTGGAACAGTTACATATTGCTGGCCAATGCCTCATGGGTGTTGGGGAAATATACATGCTCACCGACATGTGCTGTCATGGCATCCAGGAACTGGTGGAGTACCCTGGATGCTGATGCCTGTGAAATCCCCATCATATCCCCAGCTGGCCTTTGGAAGGTACCTGTAGCTAGTATTCTTAGGCCTACACATAACTTGGTATCCACTGGGATGGGTTCCCCTCTGTTAGTTCTGTGTGTCAGGCGTGGCCAGCACAGTTCAACAATTTGCTGTAGGAGGTCCCTGTCCACCCTATAGCATTCCACTATCTCCAGCTCATGTAGCCTCTAGTAGGTTACCCTGGGTCTGTACACTCTTCTCCGTTTCCTCACTGTGGGTTGGTTGACAGCATTCACATCCTCACCACCCCCAGCCTCTTCCACAAGTTGTATGATAGCTATTGCAGTCCCTATCATTTTGCTGTTGTGAATGTTAAAAGTTCCCCGCTTGTTTTCACCGGTGGTGTAGAGTGTGGGAAAAACCAGAGGGGAAGGTGTTTGCTTAGTTTATAGTAGTGTTCTGGGTGGGGCTGGTCTGCTGCCTGTGTAATTGGCTGATTCTGATACATTTCACCTGCCAGCAAAGCTAGTTCTCCTTGGTTATCTTCATACTGCTGTTTACCCTTCCCATTGCCTTCCTGTTTAAGTCTGTGTGTGCGCCGCACAAACAGAGTGCTCAAATGTGCACACTGCTGCTATTTCCTGGTTTAACCTCTGTTGCCTTCCTGTAAAACCCAGTGCACGGTGTGCACACCTGCTTAGGCTTTGTAAAGAGTGCTAAACAAGTTTAGACACCCCCCCAGCTTAGTTGTGCTAAGCTAGGAGCAAACCCAAGCCATAGGGCTTCAATCTGCTTACAGTATGCCTGCCACACACCCCCATGATGTCACCTAACTCCTAGGCTTGCACCAAGCTATTCCTACAGTTACACTGTTGGGACCTGCCTCAAATGTTGGGGAAAACTGGGATTCACTATCCTTCCCCTCATTTGCGTAGGATTACCTGCTAATGCATAGTTACATGTCTCACACTGAGCCTCCCCCATTAGCAACCACTACTTACTGGCCAGCTTGTCTTCTGCCTGCCATTGACTTGCATGGCAGAATAGTGATTTTAGTTAGACTGCTTATTTTGGGTTTATTTTATTATGTTCCCCCCGATCCCATTTGCATGCCGCTACCCTACGCTTAAACAGCCGAGATCGGCTTAAAAAAAGGTGATTTTTGTATTTTTTTATGTTTGCAATGCCAATGGCCTTAGACTTGGCCATTGGCATGCTTACTACATGATATGCAGCCTTTATTTGGAGCTGTCATAGCCCCGTTTTGGATTTTGCAGAAATGTACTCAGTTACTAACCGAGTCCATTTCTGCAGATAGCACTGGCCTTGCATGGACTGTTGCAAGCTTCCTGGATTGCAAAATCACCTCATTTGCATGGATTTCACCTGCAGATGGGGTGATTTTTATTCCAGGGCTTAGTCCATGCAGAATTAGTGCAGCAGCACTCGTGCATGCCCCTGCAGTCTGTTCCTGGATCACGCAGCAGACATATTGCCTGCTTGAACTCCTGCACCGATCTTGAACTCCGTGCAAGATTTTGAGAATCCGGGGGTATATCTGATCACCTGGCATCAATTACTTAGTCATTGCTGAACTCAAAATCCTATTCCACTTTTTTCTTAACTCAGTGTGTTTTGTCTTGAAACTCAGTATTTACAGAACATTAAATAATTACCGTTTATCTTACATACCTGCATCTAGTTCAAAGAACTAGGAAGTACAAGCAAGTGAAAATAAAGCTGATCTGCTACAAACAGGTAGAACTCATAACCAAAACATTGTGCTGGTGGTATAGCGGGGTGCAAAAATACCTTCTAAGCTTGGTTTAATCCCCAGCCATTGTAAAACTATAATATATTTAGGTATTCTCCCTGATCTGTATAAGGGAGAAAAAAACTGTTCATTTCTGGCTACAAACTTCAACTTTGCTAAAATAAATATTTTCATCTCTCAGTCCTCCTTATTCCTTCCATTTTTCTCCCTTTTCTTCAACTAGCACAATCCAAGCTACAAATATTTGTATTTCCCATTGTATCTCCATGTTCTACCATCATATTGTGAACTATGCCATCATTTTCAAGAGTTTTTTATAGCTGCGTTGGCTGCTAAATATACAATGGTTTATATACTACTAGCTTAGGATAGATCTATGAACCTGAGAACTTATGAACAGACAAATGAAACAGGATTCTTAAGTTTACCAAATGCAGTAGGATCTCAAACAACAAAGAAAAATGGATGTTATAAAAATAAGCCATTGTGACATGAGATAGTGAATTCCTTTGAATAAAACTTAACATTTGATTCCCCTGAAAAAAAAAACTGGACAAAAAAGAAATGTAGCAATTTGGTCTGAAAATGTGTCTTTTGTAACAATCACTGTGAAATGGAATATATATTTTAATACATGCTTTCTCTTCTAAAATGCACAGGTGTCAGAACTGATTATATTAAATAGCATGTCTGTGATTGATATAATTCTCTTTACTCTGGAGAGGGGGAATAGAGAGTGTTTTCCTGTAAAGTAATTATATTTACAGTTCTTCCCATGATGCTGTCATTCATTTTAATGGTAGTTTCAGATAATTGATTTCCTTATAAATAAAGTATGATTTAGAGGACAGTGGCAGTTGAGATGAGGAATGTGCTTGGGAAATATGATTTAGAGGACAGTGGCAGCAGAGATGAGGAATGTGCCTGGGAAATACCTCGTATGGAGTTGTTTTTATGGCTTAGCTTATAACACATCTTTTGAAATGGAGTGACCAAGCAGTTAAGAGCTCAAACTCATTTGAGGAATGTTTGATGAGTGGGAAATGTGAATGGTGGGCTACGTCTGCATTATGAGTGGGGTAACACAGCTTTTATTTCCTAATTGATAGCTTTTGTGTGTTATGTAGTTGATAGGCTAATTATTCCAATTACATTGCATGAACATCAGCAGGCAAGTAAGGAACATATTAGAGAAGTAAAATTTTTAGAAAATATATAAAAGTATTCAGGATGGAGACTGTGGTAGTAGCCTTAAAAGTTTGAATGGAATTCACTTAATCTCACATGTAGAAGAACTGGACCATATTGGAGACATGCAATATAACACAAGAGAGTTGGCTGTGGTGGTGCAGTGGTTAGCATTATCACTTCAGAACAAAAGGTTCTCTGGTTTAATTCTTGGCTGGAGTGCCTTCTGTGTAGTGTCTGCATGTCCTCTCTGTGGTCAAGTGAGTCTTAAAGACAAAAAAGTCCAAAACATACACCGTGAAGCAGTAGGAAACACTTTCAGTCAGCCAAACTCTTCAGTCCAAGCTGTTTTTATTCTTCCAACATACAAAGACACAGATTGAGCGCTTTCATCCCCTGAAACTGGGGACTTCATCAGAATCTAACTGCATTCCATAGTACAGCCTTTAAATACTGTTAAAATTGAGTGATGTCATCACCCTCCACAATCCTTTAAAGATACAACTACCTTGAGTTTTAAAGACATGCAGGTAGGTGCGTGTATATATATGTGTGCTTTCTATGAAGGTTGGGCACTGGGCTGGCAACTCGGCACAGTAAAAACTCCACTGCCAATCAATCTGCAGACCACTGATCCGCTGTGGTGTCTCCTAATGGGAGAAGCGAAAGACATTGCCTTTTGCAATATAACATGAGCGTACTCATCTTCTTGAGGGAATAGAGGTACATCCGATTACAATATCTTATCATGTGCTATAAAGCTTAGATTAACAGCTCATAGCAGTGGGAAAAGAGATAGGTACTAATGATTCTCTGCTTATTTATTGAAAAAACAGGCATTTGAGAAGTTGATACAGATAAAATCTGGCTAGTAGTCTATGGTGGAAACTGGCACAGTGTAATGTTCACAAGACTCTGGATTCCTCAACTTCCTATGATTCCTATGAAAAGGCTTTAATGTATTGTGGGAAAAAGTTGTCAGGGTTTGACTTCTTAAGGACAACAATTAAACAATAGAGACATAGTGTTAGGTGGTCTGAGGAAGTATATAATGGATGTTTCGTAGTTGAGGTTTTACTTGATGGGATCAAAAACAAGGTAAATTAAACATATCATTACGGGAGAAACTGAGGAAATCTGATCAAGCATTTATACTAGGCTTATGTGCTAAAGAAGCCTTTGATCAGGTAGCTTTAGGTAGCTTGGAAATTCCTGGCCATAGCTTGGCAATTTTGTATATCTTTTTATCCCTCAGCTGCCTGCCAAACATCTATCTTTTATGACTAATCAAATCTTTCATTCCCCATTAGGATAAGGACTGTCATTCATGCAGCCATCAGGGAGTTTTTTTCTTAGATTATAACCCCATCATTTAGTGGTTGGCATTTTTGCCCACATCACTATGAAGAAAAACTATGCCCTCTCCCTCTTTGTTATTGCTCCCTCTGAGATGCTGTTAAGGGTTGCTGCACAGACCAACATATTTATATATTTTTTGCAGATAGTTCTCAGTCTAATACAAGCCTTATTCAGAGTAATAATCAACTGTTAAAATAGCAGGCAGACTCCCTTTTCTGAGGTTTTGACACAGTGGCAAGAGACAAGAATGTCCCATATACCCAACCTCTTTTGCCCTATGTACTAACCTATTTACTAAACCCTACGCCTAAGCAATGTGTTTAAATATATACAAATAGAGGTATTTCAGACACATGGGAGAATTACCAGATTTCCTTTTCTGTTGGTAATGTTATTTTACCTTGCCACAACTACCTCTGTCTATGCACTTGTGATACTCATCAGTTGCTTCAGCGTATACCAAGATAATATGTTAATGATGCAAAATCATAAACAGTAATATTCAGCTATCGCCTTTCAGCCCATTAAGAAAAAAATGTCATCAATTTAAAGAGATAAAAATACCCTTCCTTTTTTTTGAATGGTGTTTTATAACCAGCACAGTAAAACATGGTGGACAAATCAAATTATTATTCACTTTTCAGTTTTAACCAAAATACACAGTTTACACACCAAACCCCACCGTTTCATTCTATTTCACTAAAAAAAAAAAAAAAAACAAAGATATAAAGATAGCTTTCTTTCTTATATATCACATTAACTTTATCATCATCAGATCTTTCAAAAAATATTGATACAATTCAGGGTGCCATATGCTAATTTTAATTTGTGGAAATTGTGTTTTAGTATATCAAAAGCTAAAGGTTTCCTCTCAAACAAATCAGAATGTGAATCTACAAGATATATACCCAGATTTCAAAACTGTTATTATGTGAATCGTTATTTATAAAATATATATCCAATTTATTTACTTATCTATTATTTCTTAACTGGGTTAGCATATGGACCTAATTGCCAGCTACAACCAAAACCATTAGGGCAGAGGTAAATGTAATATACATAAAGAAAGATAATTTAGTGCAGTTGATCAACCAATATGTTTTGTAGATGGCGTGATTTGACTACCTGGAAGAAACCCACATAGTCACAGAAAAAACAAGCAAGCTCCGACCTGACAGTGACCAGAAATCAGGTCTGATCCTGAAACTCTGGAGCTGAGATGCAGTGATCTTATCTCTGAGGCACCATTATATGTATATGTTAAAAGGTAAAAGGGCAGTGATGAAATCTGAATTTATGCTACTATGGAAACTGAAATCCGTAGCCCAATGCCTTATGCAGTGAAACACACTACTACTGCTACTATTCCAGTATTTGGTGTGATCCACTAAGGTCCAGAAAAGCTTGACTTCACTTGGCAGCACCAAATGTCTCATTGGTGTATGTCTTAGATACTGGCATTCCTTCTTTGATTGTTGACTTTTTATCACACTTTGCTGACTTTTTAAAGTAGAAGGTTTTTAGGGCCAGGAAACAGCAGTTTCAAAAAAATGATTTGAATGACACTTTCATCCTGGACCATCATGATTGCTTCTTCAGAAGGTGGCCTAAAATGTAATTTCGGCATAGTTATCTCTGAATATTCTTACATGTTGATTCACCATTTCTAAACATTTTCAAATCCTTTCTCTACAGACAGATTACACTTGTACATACATCTATAAGCATCTTCATATGTTACAGATTTTATTTATAAATGACCATTATCATCTCCCACCCTAGATAATTATTTGTGTAATATCTTTGAATTGTATGTCTCAGGCATGGAAAATGTTTCCATACCATATGAACTTCAAAAAGACCATTTATGTTACATTAAACAAGTGATTACGTATTCTCTAATTACCTCAATGAGAGCTTAGCTGATTGGGAAGTTACTTTGTCATTGTCTATATTGTCCATCTAATTAATACCTCTCAACTGTACAGATTTTTGCAGAATGTCCCGATTTTTGCCTTATAATTTTGGTCCATTTTTCATAATATTGTGGCCTTCTGGCAAATTAGTGGCAAATCATTAAAGACTGAGGTTAGAAAATAATGACAAACATTTGAGTTTTAGACTTCATACCCTTCAGAAAATTCATGGTAATGCAAAACCTGTTATTCTATCAACTTTCTACGTTTGTAAAAGCAATATTTAAAAATTGTCCCTATTTTTACCACTTTTTTTCATGGCTTTGTCCAGATTTCTTACTCTAAGAGGTTGAGAGATATAGTCTTAAATGAAGAATTTTCATGTAAAAATGTTTCCACCACAGACTCCTGTCAGTTCTGACGAATGCTAGAAATCTGATAATAGGGTAAGAAGAACCTAGAACCATGTTTTCTGGACATGTGTCTGGCTGACTGATTTTGCACTTGAGGAAAAATATTAATTAAGGACTACATTTGGCTACCCTTTTCTTTGTTTGAATATTCACTAACCTTAGTTGTTCCTACAAACAAATGGACATTAGGTTTAGAGACTTATCAGTTTGTCACAGTGAAAATAACAAAATAGAAAACCTGTAAAACTGTTCCTAGAAAACATGCGAACACACGAGTTCAGACCTGCATGATTATTATGAGGCACGATGTGAATTTGTAGGTAAGAACCTCCTGACTTAATGGACAAGGGAGACTTTCTATGGAATGGCACAAATGGACAGATTTGCCATTATTAGGATTCATTATACTTTTTATATCTCAGTAAGATATCTGCTCCTCTCTTGA
Source organism: Protopterus annectens (assembly GCF_019279795.1). Lineage (NCBI taxonomy): Eukaryota > Metazoa > Chordata > Ceratodontiformes > Protopteridae > Protopterus > Protopterus annectens. The sequence continues at coordinate 1,040,921,752 of NC_056729.1, forward strand.
ACTTACATGGAACCACAACAACACTCTGTGTATCAGAAATGGTTTTAATTATTAAGGTACTGTATCTGAAACAGTGGTGTGCTATTTTGTTATACCTAAATGTTACATCTGACAAGATCTATTAGGAACATTATTGTAAGCTTTTTTTTCTTTTTGTGTATTCTTTGTCTTTTTTCATATTGATGCTTGGAGATTTTCTCACTAGGCCTCCAGTGAAAATGGGTCCATTTGCTGATTTAGTCAAACTATTCAGGTAAATAAATGTTAATAAATAAAATATATATATATATATATACATACATATATATATATATATATATATATATATATACACATATATATATACACACATATATATATATATATATATATATATATATATATATATATATATATATATATATATATATGGGTCCCCTTCATATAAACTAAATCCCTGCTACCCGACTTTCATGACATTGAGCCGAGAACACCAAAAGTCCACAACACCGACCGCTTGGAACACTGACATGTAACTAAAGGTAAGTAACTGCTTGGCCAGCATGTTGACCTTTGCCCCTGACCTCCACAGTAGTGCGATCTCACAGTTAGCATATTTAGTTAGGGGGTGTGGGGGGTGCAACCCCCCCCCCAATGTGGATGTGTTTTGTTTGCTTCCATTTCAGTTTGCTTGTCAGGTTGGCCAATGGATTACTTATCTTTACTTAAAATGCTGGTGTTCCGAGCAGTCGGTGTTGTGGACTTTCAGTGTTCTTAATCGATGTTATGAAAGTTGGGTAAGTGGTTTTTGATTTACATGAAGTAGACCCATATCTATTATATATATATATATATATATATATATATATATATATATATATATATATATATATATGTGTGTGTGTGTGTATGTATATGTATATACATACATCAAGAAATTGTGCTGGGCCTATGATTATTCTACAATTATTGATGAGTTATAAGTTCATCTTAGCAGTAGACAGTGGAAAAATGACCATGACTGTGTTACTGTGGTCTTCTACTAATGTAGCATTTCTATTCTGGTTACTCTTTGACATCCTGTATTACCATCCTGCCAGCCAGTTCCAATGTGCACCTGTTTATAACTGAATTAAAATTCACCGTATTCAAATAACGTTATCCAGAGAAGAATGCAAAGGTACACATGTAGAACCAGAAAATATGTGTTCTGCATGGATATATAGGAGAAATACTAGAGTAACACTGCCCTTATACTCTGGTGGTTTCAGTGCTCATGAAGTGCTATATTTAGTTTTGTGATTTGTGCATACCTCACAACTTTTACAGCAGGAAATCTGGACGAAGCCATAAATAATGGGGGCCAAACTTCTAAAAATAGGGACAAATTTTAAATATTGCTCTTACAAACTTAGAAAGTAGACAGAATAACATGTTTTGCATTAGCATGCATTTTCTGAAGGGTCTAAACTCTGAAACTCAAATGTCTGTCATGATTTTCTGACAAATCTTTAAGAATTTGCCAACCATTTGCTAGAAAACCACAATTTTATGAAAAATGAGCCACAAATATGAGACAAAAATCTGGACATTCTGCAAAAATCTGTACAGTTCAGAGGTATGATTATGCAATTCATATACATAAATAGCAAGAACATTAATAAACACAAAACCAAGCTTCTAATTTTGTGACACAGGTTCTTATCTTTTCACAGTGTTGCAGAATATATATGTGAAAATGTGGTCCCAATTAACCTAGGTAATATTGAAGGCAGTTGGAAGGAATGGAAACTGACCAAAGTTTAAGCATTAGGTTACCATGTAGTACCCAGCAGTAGACAACACAAGCTGGTATTGTTCCTTCTTCGCAAAAATATGCATGAGTTACTGCACATTTCAAAAGCTCATCAAACTTTACCTTGTTTGGTTCATTTGAATATCTTGTGGGAAACAGTAAAGGTATAAATGTTTTTCACTTTTTTCATGGTGTTTCCTTTTATTAGGTTACAAAATGTGATGACTGCTACACAGAGAGGTACTATACAAATAGTTAAACATGCCATGATCTGAGCAAAAATCTGTAACATGGGAATAAACATATTAGCATTTATTAAAGGTAAAGGTCTGTATTCACAATGTAGTGAAACACAGGGCCATGCATTTTGTTGTTGTTTAGTCATTTAATCAAATGCATCTCTTCATGACCTCACTGACTTTAACACACCAAGCCTGTCTGCCAACAAGTGCAGCTTTACATTTTTTACAAATTCATATTCATTCCTTCATTAATACTGTAGGTCAGTCTTAGCCCACCGATACCCCTTCTTCTTTACATTCAGTCTTCTCAGAATGGTTGTATTCTCTACCAAATACTATCTTTGTATTATATGTCCAAAGTATTTGAGTTTTACTTTACTATCAGATCTTCTACTGAACAGACTGTGTTTATCTTCTTCTTGCAACCCAAGGAATTCTCAAAACTTTTCTATAGCACCACAGTTCTAAAGCCTCAATCGTCCAGTGCATAGATTTATTTATATTTAGACTCTCAGAGCCATATTTTATTACTGGGAAAACTTTTTGTTTTGTCTGCATGGACCTATAGTTACCATCTGCAGAGATTATTAAGCTCAGGAAAATAAAATTTGTCTCTGCCTCCACTTCTTCCTCATTTATTTGCAACAAATGTATAGGGTAAGATGACACAATTTATTTATTATTTTATTTTTATTTATTTATTTTGTGCTGAGCATTAAGCCAGCTTTTTGACTTTTGCCGTTATTGATAGTCTGTTCAGATTTTTTTACTTTCAGCTGAGAAGTATTATCTGCGTATCTGAAATTGTTAATCTTTCCCATATCAGTTTTGATTCCATCATCCGATTCAGCTAACCAAACAGTTTGCCTAATATAATCAGTATAATAAATTAAATTAGAAGGTACCTTGTGGCACTTCTTTGCCAGTCTTCAACAAGTCATTTATTCAATGTTCAGTAATAATTGATGCTTCTAGTAATACATATAGATTCTACAGGAGGGCCATATATTAGTAGTGGTGTAATATATGTATATTTCCCTATATTCAGTATTTTATATAAGAATACCTCTTTATAAAGGACAGAAAAAATACTAAATTCCTGGTATAATAAATACTTATTTTACAGGGGAACACGTAATTTGGACTGTGACCACAGGGTTGGTATATATAAGTAGGGGGATGTGAGGGGTGTCCACCCACATGGGATATGCAGGGGGGCTTGCTCCACTGCAAAATTCTAATATTCGCAGAAGCTACTTTTGGAGAACATTTCTTTATTTGTTTCCATTCACTGAAATTACTTTTGTAATCTCAACTTGAATCCATTTTACAGATTATAGTTCAAATTTCTAGATAAAATGCATTTCTAAATCCATGGTTTGGATATGACCCTAGTCTGTCACAAGAAAAGCATTTTATTTTGAATAAAACTTCATTTTTTACAAGGAGAAGAAAGAATGCTGCACCAAATATAGAGAAGACTGTGCCTTCTCAAGGAAATGGTTAATCTTTTTCATCATTATGCTGAATTCCAGGTGAAAATCGCACATAGCAAGGCATCTTTGTCTCCACTTTCATTTCTGCTACATCGGCTAATTATGACATTCTTCTAAGGGGTTGGCAGGTCATGCAGTCCAGCCTGTTTTGCTGAGTGGAAATGTTTATTTTTTTCTCATTGCATTATAAGGAAGTTGTATGGTTCTTTGTGGATAAGGTTATCAAGACAAGTGAGTCCTTCTTTATGGATTCACCCATTTGGCTTTGCAGTGGATTGACCAGGTTTCTGTTGACAAAGCTTATGTGGAATATGATGAGATCATGAATATTTCTTTATCTATATATCATGCCAGCTGTGGACTGGATCATGGTCCTATAAAACTGTCTTGGTCTTGCCCTGATTTGCAAGGGATGATTATTTTCCAAATTCATCATCATCATCATCATCATCATCAACTCCCTTTTTCCCATTTTTTACATGGGATTGAGGGGTGTCACATCAACCATCACCATCTCCCTCTGTCTTGATTCGATGCCACTTTCCTATCTTTTTTGATAGTCATTTATGATTGTCACAGGTCCACATTCACAAAATTCATCCATCTCTTTGCAAGATGCCCTTGTTTTCTCTTATCTTCTTCCTGACTGTCCCAATTTTTCTTGTTGCAAGGATTTTGGAATTACCACTTTTCGACCTTTCATGATGATACCATCTTCCATCACAATCTCGTCTCTATAAGGAAAATACTGCTGCACGTCTAGTGGTAAACAAGATTATTTTGCTGGCCATCCGTAACTGATAAAATGTTTCAGCTTCTGGAGAATTGGATCAGAAGCTGTGTGATTTCTAAACTCATCAAGACTTGTGGAAGAAATATTTCTCACTTCAATAACTTCAAAAACAGCTTTCTCATTGTCATGCTAGTTAGTGGTTTGTCTGGGTGATCTGGATAAAGTGTCAGCAAGATAAAGAAGTTTGCTTTTTGTATAAACCATATTGAAATTGTACTTTTACAATTTTAACATCATGTGTTGCAATCTAGCTGGAGCTGTGTGCGTTGGTTTTCTAAAAATAGTAACCAGAGGTAGTGATCAATTTCAATCTGGATAGGTCATCCATAAATATAATCATTGAACTTCGAACATGCAAACACTATTGCCAAAAGCTATTTTTCAATTTCTGCATACTTCATCTCAGTTTGAGTTAGAGTTCTAGATGCATACATAGGCTACTGGTCTATCCTCTTGAAGAATTACTGCACCAAGACCACATTTTGAACTATCACAGGAAAGAGTTACAGGTTTGTGAACATCATAGTATATCAAAATGGGTGGAGTGGCAATTTTCTGTTTTTGTTCCAACTAGGACCAAGTTACATTTTTGCATGTCAGTTCTCATAGCGATACTAAAAGCTCACTTAAATCAAGAATGAATTTGCCTAAATAGTTGACCATGCCAAGAAAATGTAAAAATGTGGCATTGTCTGGAGCTGGCATCTCAGGAGTTGCAGCTTGCTTGGATGGATCTGGTTGTAAGCCTGAACTGGTAAACAAATGACCCACAAAAGTGACTACTTTTAGCCTGAATTTACATTTCTGAGGATTTGGTTTAAGATGCACTTCATGAGCATGATGTAGAACATTCCTGAGGTTTCAATCATGTTTGACTTCACCATTGCCTCCTCCAAGAAGTGAAGTTTTCCACCATGCAGTGGAGCAAATTTGTTTCTGGTTATCCATGTGCTCCATTGCACATTGGAAGACTTCACTGACAGGATTTATCCCAAATGGCATTCTCAAAAATCTGTACCTTCCAAATGTTTTACTGAAAGTGGTTAGCAAGGAAGATTTTCAGTCATAGACACCATCAACATAAAAAGTAGGGTCGCAGCTTTCTACTTGGTCAACTTGCTTCTTGGAATGCTGTCTCTTTTAATAAAACAATGTGCCTCTTTAGATTTACAAAGCTTTCTGAAATCATTCCACTTTTTAGATCTGTGGCATTGCTGACCAAAAGATAAGCACTTTTCTCATTAATGTTCATGACTGCCTCCACAATTACGGCAGTTGACTATGAGGTTTACCATGGGTTTTGCTAAATCACCCCTCATTTTTTCCTGGATGTACCCTGGGTTTTACTAAAGCTACCCTGGATTTTATTGTGGGAGCCACACCCTTTGGCTTATACCTCTTAACTTCTTGCTGGATATTATCAACATTTGTGCTGGAAGACTTTGCAAGCATGATCTTCTCATTCATAAGCCTGTTTGTGTGTGTTTCTGTGAGCTCATATATCTGACAAATCTCTATGGTTTTGCTTAAAGTTAAATCACTGTCTCGAAGCAAAATCTTTCTCACTGCATCATTAACACCAGATGCACTAGCCTGTCTTTTATCAACTCATCTCTCAGATCACCAAATCTGCATGTTTTTGCCTTGTTCTCAAATCAGTTATATATGTTGCAAAAGTTTCACCAGGATTTTGTTTTCTTGTGTAAAATATGTGCCTTTCCATTGTAATATTCATTTGAGGGTTTCACATTTCTCTAAATTTACATTTTAAGCACTCAGGGTTTTCCTGCATTTCAGCCTGCACCACAATATGGCAGTCTTCCCCCTCCTCTGCATAAATAGCAGGTGCATACACAAATGAACATTCTCTCTCTCAATGGCTTCTGAACCAGCAAAACTGAGCAGAATAAATGCTTTTGTACATATACCTTTATCGGGAAAAAGCAGCCTGTATATTATTGCTCAAACACTCTCCAATTTAAGGCAATATTATTATCAAACACAAGTGGACAAGGTATGCAAAATCCCTCTGCCATACCAAATAAATGTCAAACACATACCAGTTACTTGTAATTATATTCAACTGCACAACAGACTCTTTGAAATAACTGTACTTATATGCATGTGCTCACAAACTACAGTTGCTTTAATGGTACAACACAGACACTATGATCTACACTCCCTGTGTTTGCATAGGTTTCCTCAGCATGCTCCAGTTTCCTCCCACATTCCCAAGACATGCTGCAGGTGGATTAGACATTCTAAATTGGCCCTAGGTGTGAGTGTGTGCATGCATCTGCCTTCTGAGGAAGGTTGGGCACTGGGCTGGCAACTCCATAACGTAAAACTCTACTGCCACTTGTTCTGCAGACTGATGATCCACCATGGTGATCCGTAATGGGCACAGCCAGAAGGAGAAGATGAAGACTAGTCGTTATAGCTAGAGTCACAAATAATAATTAAACCAAACCAGCCAGAAGCAGAAGACCTATAAAAAATCTATCACATTTTGTCTATTTTCAGCAATTAAATATCAAAATCTGAAAATAATTTTAAATAGAACATAACAAAAAATTGTCAGGACAAAAGTTGGCTGAGCATAGATCCACCAGAAGAGTCCTGCTTGGTGCAGTGGGTTGGGGGCGTTAGGTGTTAAACCGATAAGTGATGAGTTTGATTCCAATTGATGGTGGTATGGAGAACCAGTGCTGTTTATTCTATGGCAAGGTAAGGATATAATCTCTAGCAGGATAGAATTGTCCCAGTGTTAGGGGTCATTTTAGTGAGTGAAAGTCCCACAGTACCAGGGCATCCTGGAGTCTGGACGTCATTAGCTTTAACCTCCTTGCAGTACTAAAAAATGAAATAAATTGTGCTCCATTCTAATTCTAATGATCTATTATGAATGCCAACACCAGACGCACATGTAATAATACCAACATTATGCTCTAATTTTTTTATCATAATTGTCACTTCAAAGTCTGTATTACCTCCTAACATCTGATTACTATCCATAATATATAGGGACCCCCAACATTTTCTATAACTCTTTAGGGGGTGATATCGCCTACATTGAGACCCACTGGTTTAAACAAAAGTAACTGAAAAGTAATGCACATTTAAGTTAGTAGTTATTTAAAAAAGGAATATACTATTATTACTAGTCATTATTTTGAAAAAGTAACTAGTTATATTACTAGTTACTAAAAACTGTAATATATTACAGTAATATATTACATATTGTAATATATTATACCTGTCACTGGTATTTACCTTACATACATAAGGTGCAAGGCTTAATTCTCCCATGGGGTAGTTGGCTTAGATTGAAATGGCCTACAAGGGCAGTTGCCCTATGAATAAGGAGGTTGGCATAATGCGTAAGGTGTTTACCTTACAGACACAAGGTGCAGCATTTGATTCTCACATGGGATAATTAGCTAGGTTTAAAATGGCCCAAAGGGTACTTATCCTAGTACTAATCTAGGAACCTATATGTCCAGCTAATCTAAGATTTTTATTTATATCCTAAACTAACTATAGTCATTATTCCATCTTCAGTCCTTGTAGCAGTAGCTCAGACCTACTGTAACACTATTGGGCTTATGAATAGTGACCAGCCCAGCCGTAAATGGTACACAGCTGGTACGTCTCATACTAGATTCATAACTTGGTATTGTGGCATCTATATTGACTCCCTATCATGTATAGATGTGCCTAAAATCTTAACTCTCACCTTCTACTCCATTCATTTTGCTGACACTTGCTTATATTAAAGACCTGCTAGAACCCTATACCCTGGCTAAACATTTCAGTGCGTCAGTTGTGGGATGTTGGTTAGTCATTCCAAGGAACAGACTAGAAATATCTGGCAGGTTATCATGTACTTCTCTTGTTCAAACCTGTGGAATTAGCTACCATCCCTGATATGGGTGAGTGCTTCTGAGTGGTCCTTTAGGAAGTCTCTAAAGGTCTATTTTTAGAGAATCTGTTTGGACCTTCACAGGGACACTTCACCTGATATTACATTTCATAACTTTTACCTTTCATATTTTGTCCTTAAATGATTGTCTGCCTAGATTTCCCACAGTTCTTAACTTTGGATTTGTTGCCTTTTAATATTTTGTTTTGTGTAAATTGCCTAGGATTTAATAGTTTGAGTACTAGATAAATAAAATAACAGCTGAGGCACACTAGCTTTCTCAGTTAGGAGTGACTGCAAATAAATGTTTACTGTGAAAATATGCAGTGGTGATTAGCCTATCCTTGTCTCAACCTCTGTAACGGCTGCCACATACATGTAATAATACATGTATAGTATCAGAATATAGAAGGCAGGACAGGAGAGGATGACAATAATTTAATTACTACTTATAATGTGCTTTGTGGAATACTGCATGACTGTCCGACAACTACAACTGCATCACAGAAGTCTTTCAGTCAAGTATGACAGACAAAATATATTTCCTACAGTTATTTTATCTTGCCAAAAGCCCACCACAGCCCCCTAACTAATATAGCTACCTGCAAGGTCACCAGACCTCACAGGTAAGTTATAGTTAGGTCAGAAGCCTGTTCCATCTATTAGTCTTAACCAAATGGGCTTTGATAACTTAGTTGTTATAAACCTAAATAAATGCAGTGCCCACTCAATAATCCATATTACATGGGAGTGGAGATTGCCTGAGATTGTCTGAGTTACAAAAATACATGTTTATGAGAATGTAAAATCAATGTATTATAAAACTATTAATTTCTTTAGATGCTGAAAGAGCTGAAGTGAGTTGGAACTTAGGATACTAAACTGAGAAAGATTTTGAAAAATATCCCTCAGTTTTAGAATGCCAGCATCTTTTTTCTTAATACATTTATTTATTTTTCTTGACAACTATAACAAGCAAGCTGGAATGGATGTGGCAAGAAGTAAATCTGGCTATGTTGCAGACAACAAATTCAAATCACTTATTACCTTTATCTGCAAAGCTGTATTGTCTTACCATAAATTATCAATACATTCCTTATTGGTACTACAAATCATGTCAATAAATGTGCAGCTGTAATTACATGGCTTATCCTCAGCCTTCATTTAATGTGCTGCTCACATTCTCTCTAACAGAAGGCACACAACAGCAGCTTCTTTTTCAAGTGGCAGGTAATATAAACGTGAACTGTTAGCAGTAAACAGAAATCTAAATTTTGCTTTACATTGTCAAATATGGCTCCACTAAGTATCCTCAGTACATCTCAACTGGTATCTCAATAGCTTTGCAAAACAGTTGTTTGTCATGAACATGAATATTCATATCCCACACCAAATGTGTTCAAACTAATTATTACATATGCATATGTCATACACACACAAACATACATGCACACATATAAGTGAGCGCGCACACACACACACACACACACACACACACACAATATCATTTCCTCCTGGCACTTCCCTATTGAAAGCTTGTTTCTCTATTCTTCCACAATGTTGGAAGACTGGACTGCACGTAAATGTACTGCAGTCTTGCTAATATGTGATTTGAGGAACTATGATATATGCATCGGCCAACTCAAGCTGTTGAACAAGTGGCTTTAATGCTCAAAAGCAGGTACTTGAACAAAAACAGGTCAGATTAAGCTATTCTCACTTCTTTGAGAAGATCTGTTTATGATATGACCCAAGTTAATTTGCTCAGAACCAAAAACAAGGGTACAGTATGAATACCATTTCCTCATACCAAATAAGAATTCAAACAGTATCAGATGCAGGTTCCTATAATCCTGCAATCAGATGATCAGATGGACTGTCAGACTACTGTTAAAGTGTTTTACCAAAGGGACAGCCCAGACTAATGAAACATGTTGATCTCAACTAAGTATAGATTATTGAGAGTTCACCATACCTACTTTGTGCCTGCAGTCAGCTTCTACTAAAATCTGTTAGCCATTCAGAAGGAGGTATTTGCAAGGTAAAGAGTTTACAAATATTCTGTAGTAATACAATGAAGGATAAAATGTACTAAACTAGTGTCTATTTCCCAACAATAAAACAAGGGGAATGTTCCTGCTGGTCTGAGAATAGAGCAGATATGTTGCTAGCTCTATCAAAAAGATAGACTGATCAACTGGCTTAGTGACAGGGCACATGTGGGGACATGCTCATTGTCTCACTGACTAGCTGTCAGAATTGGTGACTGTGTGACTGAATGACTGACTCATTCACTCACTCACCCACCCATCAACACATTCAATTACCAGCTAATCACTGGGCCAGATCCCAAAAGAGTTGCTCTCAGTGTAAGTCTGCCCTAATTCCAAGAATCTTGCTCTTAGTGTAAGTGATATACTTCTGTGTAAGGCCTGTCAATAAACAGGCTTGCAACAAGAGCCAGATTGCAGAACACCTGCCCTCATCCTGCTCTCAAAGTAAGTGGTCACTTACAGTGAGAGCATGTCTTTTAAAATCGGGCCCTCACTCACTTGTTCACTCATTCACTGCCTCACTTACTCACAAATTCACTCACCTTCCTTTTCTACTGGTGATGATTGCTGTGGTAGGAGACTAACCTGGTCAGACCAAAAATCCATTTAGCTAACCATGGATTCCTGTTGATCCTGTGGAATCCTCAGGTAATCCCTGACTGGAAAGCAAATACTACATGTTGGTCATGGAATTTAACAAACCAATTTATGTAGATCGAGTTTAATCCTACTGGTACAAAGCAGATGGCTGAAAATAAATTACACATAGTAGCTAAGCAACTGGCAAGGGGAGATGTATAAATACTGCACTTAATAGTGTAATTCTATTTATTTTTATTTATTCTTTGTTAACTCAGTTAGTCTAACTAGGCTAGTGGCCTCTTTTTCAATGGAGGCCTAAGTGGATTTATACTACTACGGGAAATTTGGACAGGGTATCAACGAACTTCACCTACTCATTATTGTTGTGAGTGGGACACATTTTTGTAGGAGCACTTCCTGTTTCCATTACAGGTGTAGAAGTGGCCTGGATAAACAGTGAGGGAGACAGAGACAGAAGGAGATGATGGAGTGATGAGAGAAATGGAGGAGAAAGCAAATATTCAGACCAGAGCATGTGTGCAGGATTCTGAGGAGATGTTTCAAAGAAATGTGTTTGATGGAGATGAGTCAGCCAATAATGGATGTATAATTACAATCCTCCAGTCAGGAGGGTTGCAGGATGATCTATATAAAGAAATGGTGAAGCAGAGTGAGCCAGAAAATGAAGAAGCTGTTTCCTGGAGAATGTAGAGAAAATCCTGAAAAACAGTGGTGAGATGGAAAAGAAAACATATACAGAGAAAATAAACAAAAGCAAAATGGGAGGATCAGAAAAGAAGGCAAAAGAAAATGAAAAACATAAGTAGTGGTAAAGATTTAAAGTAAAGATTTTGCCTTTACTGAAGGCAAAAGCACTTAGAAATTAAATTATACTTGTTTATTCAGCTGCGCTGTTTCCAGCCCATTCATTTCAGCTGTGGTCTGCTGGAGGAGTCTGGTGTGTTTCTTTTGCCATTGGAGTTTCAAATTAAAGAAGATAAAAAAGGGACAATTTAATAGCTGATTTGAGTATAAAAGCACATGAGATAAGAATATTTATTTTTATTAACAAAGAGACAGTTGTGGCATTATATTTGAGACTGTTTTTCAATGGAAAATGTTCTTGGAGAATATGAAAAAAGAAAGACTGTAACCCATGGAATATTTATGTGATAGAAGCATTTAACAGGGAAACAAAAAAAGAAGATTCATGTACAATTTCAAACGGAAGTAGAAAGAGAGATTTTGAAAGGACATTTGAAAATGTTATGTAAAGAAGTACTGGACACTGCAAATGTTTATGACAAAAGGAGTTTATGGACTGGTGGATGGGATTGTAATATTGTGTTAAAAATAGAAAGAGAAAAAAATATACATATGCCAAGCACAATAAATGTGGAATGGAATGGGGTATTGTAAAATACTAGGCACCCAAAACATGTTTTTTTTTTTTTTTTTTTTTTTTTTTTTGGAAAAGAAGGACATTTTGGAAAATAAGGACATTTGGTAAGTAACTATAACAAAAGAAAATATGTTTGTGGGGAAATGGGACATAATGCAAAAAAATGTGAATTGAAATGATATAACTGTAACAAAATTGGACATTTATGGATGGATTGCAAGAATGAAAGTAAGAGTAAGGAAAAACAAAAAAAAATAATAAAAAGAAAGGAAAATGAACAAAGAAAAGACATTTAAGAAGTAGTATACAAATGAATGAAGATTGCAAACAGAGAAGCTATGGGGAGGAAAAATAATCTGTGTTAGATATTATGCATATAAGGCTGAAATTAATTCTGTTGTAAATACGCTGAAAGATAAAGCATAGAATAAAAAGTTTACTTGAATATATGTGTAGAGTTTAGCAATGTAAAATGTGCATTCATACTGTATGTATAATAGACAGGCTTCTCTTCACAGCATCAAAAAGAAAAGCCTAACAAAGCAATATTGGAAAGCAAGGATTACATGATTTTCTCATTGTTGCAGAACAAATATCTATTAACAGACATCTTTTTTATAAATTCAGCAATACAAGATGGTTTTTCAATAGGAGCAGCTTGTACAGATGTTTCCTTTCAGATTTCTGTTAATGGCATCCTCACATCAGCAAAAGTGCTTGCAAGTAAATCACAAAAGGACAATAGAAAACTCTAAAAACAGACATTATGTGACTTCCCACAGAAGGCCAAAAAATATACCAAGAGGAAATAACAACATCTATGTGCATGACTAGCACTCTATATAACAATTATATTAGTTCAGTTATGTGAGAGAAGGACAGAGAGAGATATTTTGTAGACGTCATCATTCATATCTGTAATGAAGAAAAACTTTGTAAATATATGCTACAAACTAACAGAAACAGTACGTGTCATTTGTTATAAAATAAGTTATCTGTAACTGTGCTTATAGCTGTAAAATATATTCCTTTATCAGTGTGCAATTTGAAAGGCTTGGTGCTTTAAACAGACTACAGATGGAGTCATGCAAAGATCTGTGTCTCTGATTCAGCAGTAAACTGACTGTGTGTCTTAAGAAGACTTTGGATCCAGCACAGCATAGGAGCAGAGCATGCAAATTAAAATACATTTTTCAATGGTGACCCTTTGACAACGTTCCTAGCCTGTATCCAAAAACAGGGGGAGTGAGTGAGTAATGCCTTGTATAAGGTCACTCCTGTAAAAGCACAGTAACTAACATTTATGTGAAGTACTTCAGATTTCTACAGTTTTCTACAGTTTGTAGCATTACAGTTCATTAGACGTCTACATCCGGTGAGACTGAATTGCAGGAAGGTGAGCAGTTCCATAAATTCTCCAGAAAAGGTACAAGACAAAGTTGTAAGACTGAAACTGCCAGTTGTGCTGTACCAACTTCACAAGTGACTACAGAAACTTTTCAACCATCTACAGTAAAGCAGCTTGGCCATCTGCCTCTCTGTTGACTGGTAAGAAAATTATTCTGTGTTACATACAGTATGAATGCCATAGAGGTAATAATAATAACAGAATAAAATGTATATACAGCATATTAGCAAATGTAAAACCTTATTAGGGCAAGTTAATCGTAAGGCATTATGCAAATGGATTACAATAGTTGACTGGTATCTGAAACAAAATCACGTGTGGTATAAAAAATGTTTATTGTGTGTACAATGTCATAAAAATACAGTGCATGCCACTATTCAAAGGTTAGACTGTACAGGCAAAAAATTTAATGGTAAAGAACCAAGAAAAGTTAATATGCTGACATTATATTCAGATGTTAGACAGTTATGTTCTGTCACCAGATATAAAAGTTTTATTTCACTGCAACAACAGTCAAATCAGTTACTGATATAACCTCTAGTACATTTTGTTACAAAAAAATGTAATAAACTTTTAAAAGACAGAGACAATGAGTTCAGGAAGCTTAAACAAGTTATACATACATCTTTTCAAAAGTGCATAGGAGTTTCAAATTCAGCAGAACAGCTTACTAAAGAATGTCAGAAAGACCATGCCACATTACAGGAAATTCTTCAATAGCAGTTGCAGGATAAAGGAAATAAATTAGCTGAACTGACAGAGACTGGGAACTTCCTGCATATACAGCTAATCTGTGCAAAAGAAATATATTTTATAATTAGCTTATGTTTTGAATATGGTTAAGCATACATGCTAAGATCTGATGTCTGGACAAATCATTCTCAAATGTTTAAAACGTCCATTCAGTTAAAGCAAGACATTTATCAGTACTACAGTAAAGCAGAGCATATGACTGCCATTCTTGGCATAGTCAAAAGGTAAATAAAACTGCTCTAGTGGATAAAAATTAAATAAAAATAGTTAATAATAAGAGTAAAGATTTAAAGGCACAACACTGACATGCTTGTATAAAAATATACAGATACAAGACAGACATGCATGTATGTTCTTTTCATCTAGAGTACATTTGTTTACAATGCACAAAAGCAAAAAGCAGACAACAGCAAATATAAATAATGTAAATATAAACATATGTTAGTTAAGCTAATATTTATTTGTTTTTTACATTTTGTTTTATAATTGTATAGTAACACCACACCAAACAGTTAAAGTTCTGAATTTTAAAAAGAAATAAAATCACAGATGGTATTAGTCAGTTTTTGTAAAATTAATGGCAGGACAGTTAAATAGTTAAATAAATAAAAAATACTGACATCCATGTAAGCTAATTGTAAAATAATGTATATTTATGTAGTATAAATGCATAGTTATACAAATCACAAATACTTATTATATTTCTAAATGTTTTACAACTGCATTCTAATTTCAAACTGTAAGTGTATTAAGAGATAATTTAAAGAACAATGCTAAAAAAATTAACTATAATTTATAGAGTATAAAATGTGAGCTCAGACCTTCCTAGACTAGATGAATAGTTACAGGAAATGTTGGAAAGATAAGATAAACAACAAGACTGATTGCCAGACAAGTAGCTTGAGTTTTTCTAAAGCATTATTGTTATTAAAACATAATTGTTAAAATGTTTACAAGCAACACTATTTGGTAATTGTAATAAAATATCACAATTGTACATAGATGTCACTGATAATCTGTCTGCAAGTAAATGTTAAAAGAAAAAGAAAAAAAACGAAGTTGCATCAAGTACAGCCAGCAAACGGGCTATAGTATACATACAGTTCACAATTGTGCAGGAGGGTATAAATACCTACTAGTGGTAATAAACAGCAAAAGCTTTATAAAAATGATCAAATCAAATAAAAGTCCATAGTTTATTAGTAGCCTAATAAAGTAAATGTATAACCAAAGTGTTGAGCTGACATACATTCTATTCTCACAGCATAATGTAAATAAACAATACTGCAATGCTGCAGGGGGAGGGGTACTTTCTCAGTTTTACACTGACTGTATAAGCAGTACTGCACAAGGATCTAAAATAAAGCTACAGGAAGAAATATCTCATTCCTTTTTGACAATACTCTTTTAGGGGGAGGGAAAAACAAGCATTAGTGTATTAGAAATACTGGCAAACTGGATTAAACCTGACAGGATAACATATTTTACAAGTTGTTAATATATCATTGTACTGTTTAGTATTAAATTGTATTTACAACCTGTTAAACTGTAAAGCTATACAAGAGATGGTTTAAAAAACAAGAGATGGCTTAACATTGCTTTATTACAGCTATACAAGAGAGAGTAAAATTGAACAAGACTGGTCACTATTCACTATTTTAATATGTTTTGGCAAACAGTGTTGGTATAAAAAAGCATGCATGTTTTTAAAATAACAAAACATATGCCTTTGATGCCAATTCCACTAGATATTTCTAAAGAGATATAAACATTTTCCAAGATTTTGCATAATATTAATGCTATTAAATTTGTAAGATTAGACTAAATGTACTTTATAGTCTTTGTATGTACAAATGCAGAAAAAATCAGTACAAATTATAGTCTTTGTATTTACAAATGCAGAAGAATTCAGTACAAATTATAGTCTTTGTATGTACAAATGCAGAAGAATTCAGTACAAATGATAGTCTTTGCATGTACAAATGCAGAATAATTCAGTACAAATTAAATTAATGTCTAGCAATGAATATGTGTCAAAAAATGTTTAAAAAAATAGGTCCAGGGTACCTATTAGATTGAAATGCATAAATAGCAAACAGTCTGTGTAAATACATACTGTACAGAATACATTGTAATAAATTCAAAACTAATTTGTCAAGTTGTAATATCACTGGTTTTACCCCAACTAGAGAAAAAAAATATATTAAAATATTGTATTCATACAGCTAATGGACTAATATGTACATAGCATTCTTTAATGTATAAATCATATTTTTAAATCCTCAAGTATTATCTAAGCCCAGTTCAGTACTTTACCAAGATGTTAATGAGCAGTTCAAAGACATGATCACAATGTTATGGTTAAAATGACATTGAAATTGTATATTTTCAGCAGTGTATAAATGTTTGCAGTAGCACATGGTTCTTTTCTCTTATAGTTAATTCAACAGTTGCAAAGAGTTAATGGAACAGTTCTAAGTCATAAATTAAATTCTATAATTACAAAAGAATAAATTAATCAAGTTAAATTAAAGCAGACACAGCTCATTATTGATGAAATATTTTCACAAAATGGTCTGCAAAAGAAAAAATTGTTAAATGCATTTAGTTTTGGTAGTAATACATGTTTTCATTGGATTAACTATGTAAAATTGCATTTTGACTTGTATCAAAAGAAGACTAAAGGTTTTGTTTCTTAATGTGTTTTCTATATAATGTGATAAAAAATACATATCAGTATAAAATGTTTTGAGTATATTTAAAAATAGAGGGAATTGTTAGATATTATGCATATAAGGCTGAACTTAATTCTGTTGTAAATACGCTGAAAGATAAAGCACAGAATAAAAAGTTTGCTTGAATGTATGTGTAGAGTTTAGCAATGTAAAATGTGCATTCATACTGTATGTATAACAGACAGGCTTCTCTTCACAGCATCAAAAAGAAAAGCCTAATAAAGCAATATTGGAAAGCAAGGATTACATGATTTTCTCATATTTGCAGAACAAATATCTATTAACAGACATCCTTTTTTATAAATTCAGCAATACGTGATGTTTTTTCAATAGGAACAGCTTTTACAGATGTTACCTTTCAGATTTCTGTTAATGGCATACTCACATCAGCAAAAGTGCTTACAAGTAAATCACAAAAGGACAATAGAAAAGTCTAAAAACAGACATTATGTGACTTCCCACAGAAGGCCAAAAAATATACCAAGAGGAAATAACATCTATGTGCGTGACTGGCACTCTATATAACAATTGTAGTAGTTCAGTTATGTGAGAGAAGGACAGAGAGAGGTATTTTGTAGAAGTCATCATTCATATCTGTAATGAAGAAAAACTTTGTAAATATATGCTACAAACTAACAGAAACAGTATGTGTCATTTGTTATAAATGAAGTTATCTGTAACTGTGCCTATAGCTGAAAAATATATTTCTTTATCAGTGTGCAATTTGAAAGGCTTGGTGCTTTAAACAGACTACAGATGGAGTCATGCAAAGCTCTATGTCTCTGATTCAGCAGTAAACTGACTGTGTGTCTTAAGAAGACTTTGGATCCAGCACAGCATAGGAGCAAAGCACGCAAATTAAAATACATTTTTCAATCTGGAATTTGGGAAATGAGAGATGTTCTTGAATATCTGCATTCTGTAGAAATACAGTGACAATATTAGATGCCACTTTAGCAAAAATAGGAAAATTAACCACTGTAGATTTAAACTGGAAAGAACAAGTATATAGAATTATAACCTATGCTTATACTAATTGTAAAGAAAGGGAAAGATTATTTGTGTAAAAAGAAAGAAAATTATATAAGAAAAATGTTAGAAGTTATAAGATGTGATAAGTTTGGGATAATAATTCATGAACTTGCAAAAGGGGTATGTATAGAACTGAAACAGATTATTTTATAGTATCAGAAGTATTAGTTATAGGAGAAGAGGAGGTAGTTGAAACAAGATTTTTCTGAACATCTAGCAAAATGGCTAAAGATAAAAGAAAACAAAGACTATATAACAATAGGTAAAGGAATAAAAGAGTTAAATGAGAAAGCTTGGAATGAAGAAGGAAAGAAATTAGTAATATAGTTATGGAAAGATCATATTATTATGAGGACATGTTATAAAAATTGGTCTGAATGGTTGATAATGTTTAAAAAAGGCTTTTTACAGTGGCAATATGATGTGAGGAAAGTAGAGAAAGAAAATATTAAAGAACATATGATACATTGGAAGACAGACCCCAGGATTCATGAAGCTTGCACCAGGTGCAGGCATAGCATTGGTATTCTAACACCAAATATGGCCGCCGAGCGATCCAGGTACGAGCTGTTCCCACATGCACTACCTGTGTACACTATGCCCGCACAGCTCCCGGGCCCTGTATGCTAATTACCCCATGTGCAGCAGTGTAGCATGCAAATGAAGGTATGTAGCGATCGAGGATGTGGTGCAGGCGTAGTGTAAGCATGCAGAAATGTAAACCGTAAAAAATGGTTTACATTTTTGCAAACATAAAATCAGAGCCATGACAGCCAACCAAACACATGTATTATAGTGTTAATATATGCCAATGGCTAAATATTTAGCCACTGGCATAAAAAAAATGTACAAAATATAAAATGAACATTTAATATTTATAGTCGCACTATCGCGACGTGGAAGCGCAGGGCAGCGGAGCGCAAAGGGGATCGCAAGGAAAGTAGAAAAATGCAGAATAAAACCACAATGTAACACATATCATGATTTCCCCATAATAGTCAATGGCAGGCATGCTACACCACACTATGGCACAAGGGTTGCTAAGGGGCTGTGACAGTGTTATGCGTGGTAGCTAGGAATTAGTAGGCAATGCCATGCAAATGAGAGGGGTAATAGTGAATTACAGATTCCCTGCTGGTGTAAGGATGCACCTCACAGTGTAGCATTATAACACCGAGGTGTGCCCTTGAGATAAAGATGACATCAAGAGAGGGGTGTGTTACTTTTGCGGTAAGCACATTGGGGCATTGCTAAACCGGTTTGCCCGGAGCTAAGCAAAGCTGCATGATAGGGGTGTGTTGAACTGGCCATAGCTTTGCTTAACTGAGAGTACACAAAGTAACCGAGTATGCATGTGAACGGAGATGAAATCTCGCTTAAACCCAGTAAACAGGTTTGTGAGGCATGCACTGGAGCTGAAACAGGAAGGATATAGGAAAGAAATAAGGAAATGCTGCAACAGGGAAATTGGATTACAAATGACTAATTAACACCTAGGAGCCTACAGTGGGCCAATGACAACAGCTAACAAGGCTGCAAGCAGCTACCTGCAGAACTGGAAAGGGGAGGGGCTGTACTGCAAAGAAAACAGTAAAGTGTCAAAGCAGAACAAAGCTGATTTGCAGTATATAAGCTATAAGACACATTTTGCCATGACTGGGTAGGGAAAGTACAAAACAAGAAAGACGGCAGGTGAATGCATGCCTGAGAATGGAAAGGGATCCATGTTTAAAAGTGAATTAAAGGGCAACAGATTAATCAAGGCAGGCAAGCATAACTCCACAGTAAAGGCTCCACACTTGCAGTACTCATTGTAAAACCCATAATTAAGATACTCTGCAATTGGAATAGCTCATACACACCCAATGACATCAGCAGCATCCATAGCACAATACTGTAAAGTGTGAAAGCACCTCACACACACTTGTGTATTCCCATACACTCTGTACCAGTGGTGTATACAGACGGGGAACTTTTAGTATGTACATGTTAGGGGCTGCCACAACTTTGATCCACCAGCATGTGTTGGAGACTGAAGTTGGTGTGGAAGATGATGCACACGACCACCTCAGGCACCAGAGGAGGAGGAGAGTGTTCAGACCCAGGGTAACCTACCAGGGGCTACATGATCTGGAGGTAGTAGAGTGTTACAGGGTGGACAGGGACACCCTACAGCAACTTATGGAGCTGTGCCGGCCCCGCCTCAGATCCAGAACAAACAGAGGGGAACCCATCCCAGTGGATACAAAGGTATGTGTAAGCCTGAGAATACTAGCTACAGGTAACTTTCAAAGACCAACTGGGGATATCATGGGGATCTCACAGGCATCAGCATCCAGGGTACTACACCAGTTCCTGGATGCCATGATAACACATGCCAATGAGCACATATACTTCCCCCGAATGCAGGAGGAGTTGGCCAGCAATATGCATCTCTTCCACCATGTGGCAGAATACCCGGAGGTACTGGGTGCAATAGACTGCATGCACATACACATCAAGTCACCACCCGGCGAGCAGGTTAGGCACTACATAAACCGCAAGGGATACCCTTCCATCAACTGCCAGGTTTTGTGCAATGCCCAGCGCATTATCATGGATGTGTGTGCTGGCAGCCCTGGAAGCTATCACGACTCCCACATCTGGCATGCCTCACAGCTGTATCAGGTATTTGCCAGGGGGGACATCCCAAATGGCCACCTGGTGGGGGATGCTGGCTATGCACTGGAACTGTGGATGATGACTCCCATCAGAAATGAACACACACGCATGCAGGAATGCCATAATGAGGCACACGCACAAACTAGAATCATCATACAGCGTGTGTTTGGGATGCTGAAATCACTGTTCCGTTGCTTGGACATATCTGGTGGAGCCTTGCAGTACTCTCCAGGCACGTGTGCCCACATCTTCATAGTATGTGCCATGCTACACAATATGATCCTGCAGAAACAGATGCAGCAGGGACAGAATGGTGAAGGCCCTCATAGCCAACCACCATTGTCAAGGGCCCCAAAGGCACAGAGGTGCTCAGACCATGAACACCCTGAGCCAGCCCCAGTAGGCAGATGGAGCTGTGCCCAGTATGCCAATGCCGTGGCAAGGAGGGAACATATAGCACACACACTGACAGTGTAGGCACCTATTGACTGACACCTTTCTCCACCTGCACACACAGTAAAAATGGATGGCACACAGACAAGACTACCTGTAAATTGTCATGTATATGCAGTCTACTGTGTGCATCAGGCATAGGCAGCCCTCAGCTATTGCACACACAACTGCCGTTGGCACAAGGTAAGTCAACACCTGAACAGTAAATTAAGCTATCAGCATGTGCTGATACTGTATGTATAGGTTCATAGGTTCATAGGTAGATACTTGGCCAACTGCCAGAGGCCTTTCATAAGCCTAGCCAAAATGTGTCAGCTTTTGCCACCCCATTGATTCATTAACTGTCCCTCTGTGGAGCAGAACCAATGGTGGTATCCCCAGGGTGTAGCTACTGTTCCCCATCCACTCTTCAAGGTTTCTCTTGAAAAGTGTTAGTGAGGGGCTCTGTATAACGTAATCAGGGATGTTGTTCCAAAGTATGGGGAGTTTCTGTGACAGGAATCCGTCCCTCCAGCATCTTCCAATTATTGCTGTGGCAAGGTTCAGCTCATTACAGTGTGTGGCTCACTGTGACATGGATTCCCATAGGTGGAGCATATCCATTAAGCCTGAGTTCAACATGGCTGTGTTGGCCAGCAGAGATCATCTCTGAGGAAACAAGATGCCACTGAGTAAAGCAGTAGTTTATTCAGTCTGGCTGCATAGGGCATATGTTTGAGGCCAGTAATCCTCTTGGCGAGGTACATTCGTGGACCTTCCAGCTGTTGGAAGTGTCTTCTGAGGTACATCCCAAATGGGTTATTATACCCTATGATGGGACTGATGAGTGATGAGTAAATGGGCACTATAACCCCAGTATGTCTAGATGGGAACCCTTTAGTAATCAGATGGCCTACATAGAAGGATGTCCTAACTGCTTTGTAGATATGATTGTCAAAGGAGAGATCACTGTCTACCTTAGTCCCCAGATACCCTATTACCTCATCTGTATTAAAGTGGCTGCCACTTATGTGTTAATATGTGGGTGCTTAATATTCCACAATGGAATGACCATGCAGTTAGTGGCACTTAGCTGGAGGCCATGACTTTGACACCCTGTGTTGGTCTCTGTGAGGCCCCTTGAGGGATGTCTGTGTCAGCTGGACTTTCAATTGTGGCTCTCAGTTCGCAGTCATTGCCAAACATGGTCTGCCGTAGTCCACCTGTGTTTGCCTGTACCTCTGAGAAGTATATGCCAAACAGTAGGGCTCCCAGGACTGAGTCCTGTGGGACACCAGTCGTGACTGGTTAAGATATGGACATGGAGACCGCTAGTCGTAACATGTGGGTTCTGTGTGTAAGTCCATTGGCAACCCAACTTGTGATGTATGGGTGTATGTACAGGCTGGTGTGTTTATCAATAATACCTGATGGGTCATGGTGTCAAAAGCCTTGGTGAGGTCCAGGTAGTATGTGTGAACCACCACTCCCCTCATCTAATGTCTTGGTGACTGTAAGGCATCAAACAGGTTCAGTAGGCATGAACTGCACTCAACCAAGCTGACCTGGGTTGGATCACATGTTTGGAGGTTACCAATGTCTTTGTTAATACGTGACATGAGGATGCACTCCATACCATTGCAGACTAGGCTAGTCAGGCTTATGGGGTGGTAGTTACCATGGACAGTTGTGATTCCACCTTGGTGGAGCGGAATAACCGTTGCAACACGCCATTGTATGGGCATGTAGCCTGTGGAGAGGCTGAGGTTGAAAAGCTTAATAAGGTGGGGGGTCAGGTTGTCTTGCAGTGTTTGCAAGATGCAGTCTGGGACACCATCTGCCTCCATTGATGCTGTGTTCTGCTGTTAGAGAGGGCCATTTCCACCTGTGTGTCTCTGATGTCTGGGATACTGTACCTTTCGGGTATTATTGTGGTCTCTTTAGGGGGTGAAGTATGCACTGAATGTATGTGCAAAGATGTTGGTGATTTCAGTAGGGTCAGCATATTTTGTGCTATATTTCACCAGCACAGTGCAAATCTGTGTGTCACCACTTAGATCCTTGACATAGCCAAAGAAGGCTTTGTGGTTATCTTTTGAATCCTTGCCTATTTCCCTGTTGATGTTAGCCTTGGATGATTTCATGAGGGACCTACGTATCTTACTAATACTGGTCACGGATGTCTGCCCTTTGTGGGATTTGCTGTTTGTGTGGAACACTGTCTTACTTCTGCTGTATAGCCTGTTTATTGCAGGGGTCCACCGGACTGGTGTCCTTGTCTAGGAGGAGTGAGTCTTGGTTTATCAGTGATGGCACAATCCATACATCCTTGTAAATGCTTACAGATTGCATTTATAAATCTGTATGTATCTTGAGCAGTGTTTCCCCTTAGCATGGGGGCTGCAAAACCCCCCACCCCTGTCTCTAGTAGTGTAAATTGAGCTGTAGGAAAGGTATACACTGTGGTTTCTGTGGGTGGAGGAGATGGTTGGGTGTGGAAACAGTGAATAGTTCATGGTCAGATCTAATCAGTGACCGGTTTACCTCTGCTGTGGTGCACCTGTCACTCATGTTGGTGATTACCACTTCTAGTATGTTTCCACCCCTCATTAGGAAGTTTACCACCTGATACAGGGCATATGAGGTCATAAATTCCAGGAAGCGCTGGGCCTGGAATTGAGTACTTGAGTAAGTTTCCCAGTTAATAGTAGAGTACTTGACATCGACCAATGCCAGGGTGTGCGGTAGGACTGTCATGTTCTCCACTGTCTCCAGGTAGGTGATGTAGTGGTCCTGGGTCATGGAGGGTGATCTTTAGCAGGCCACAGTTTACATTGCAGTTGTGGCTGACGTTAGCTGCACATGGATGATCTCAGAGGTATCATGCTGCCCCACTAACCTGGAGGTGTAGGTATCCCTGATGAATATGGATACACCCCCTCCATGTCTGTATCAGTCAATGTTCTGTGGCCGACATGTGTGGTATGGGTTGTAGTCTAGTAGTGCTGGTGTGCTCTCAGGAGCCTTAAAACAGGTCTCAGTTACTGCACAGATGTTGACGTTGTCCATACTGAGGAGTGCTGTGAGTGCATGCATGTTGTGATCACAACCCCTGGTGTTGAGTAGCATAACCCTCATTGATTCTGCTATTGTGCTGTTTACGGAGCTGGTATTCACCTTTGAGGCTCTCCTAAAACATGCACTATGGGGGTGCCAATAGCCTCGGCCAGTATTCCAAAGCCTAAGGCTGACACATAAGCCGGTATGGCATATGTTGCATGCATGTTTCCCATCTGTGCTTGTTTCTCATTTCTCCTGTAGGTAACCTACTGGTAAGCAATAGAAAGCCTTAAACTTACACAAGTCTTCTAGCTTCCAAGATAGGCTTTTGGAGTGATTAAGTATCAGTGTTCTGTATGTTCTTGCTGTACTTAATTGTTTCCTGACTACATGGTGATTTCTCACTGTATATTGTGATCTGAAAGTCTGTTTATTCACATATTATTGCTGTGATGTCCTACACTTTAGAAGTTCACAGATAAGTAGTAGGCTATCTGCCCAAGGGCAATTAGAAGCATAGCTACAGTGTGTTGGCTTTCTCAGCTCCATTGATGAAGTAACTGAGCCTCTGTCAAGCATAGCCAATGAAACAATTTCAGGCATTGTTGCCGGAAGCTGTTGAAGACTGGGGTGGTGGAGGGTAATAGGGGCACTTAGTGATCTAAAGAGGGCATGTTAATGTGACAATTCAACACCATTCAATTTCCCCAACAGGTCTTGCAGCTATCAAACTGGATGGGCTCCCCCACCCCCTGGCTGTATGGTTCTGGGACACATGATCCCAGGGGTGTATATTCTGTTACCCTTTCACACAACAAGGTTTCCCTTGAAGTGTGTCATTGAGGGGCTATGCCTAATGTAGTTAGGAATGTAATTTATTGTCTCTCATTTCATTTGTTGTATGTTTTTATTTCAAGAGTAAGTGAAGCTCAGTCGGTTTGGGTGCCTCTGCCCTTTGCTTAGCCTAGCTTACACATAGAAATCATTTAAATAGGAAATAGGCGGAAGCAATGTTAATGTCAATAGTGTAATGGTTACAGCATCTGCATAGTATCTGTGCATTCGAGGTTCAAATCCCAATAAAGTCAGGGATGTTTATCATGTTAAAAAGTGTACCTTAACCACAGCTTGCATATATAGGTTGTATGTGTCTGTATAATAAACATTCAAAACACCCATATAAACCCATGTGTGCTAGAGAGTAAAGTCAACAGAGAATGTAATGTTATGTAAGCACATAGTGAGATGTTACTTCACTGAAATGTATATATGCTGAGTAGTTAGCAGATGTGGCCATGTTTATGCGCACAGGTTATATGTTACAAAGTTTGTTTAACTGTGTTTAACTGCTGCTTTAATGTCACACAAACACTTTTAAACATGTTTACAACTGCTTAAATGAGCCTTATTCTGGAGTAAAAACAATTTTAAAGCATCGCAGGTGTTGAACCCTGGACCACGCACACTATAGTCATAGGACTTACCACTAAGCCATCTGAAGTGTATACATGTTTCATGGTCTTTAGACTACACTTTATACCATAAGCTTTCCACAGTAATAACCACATATGAGACAGTTACTTTGTATACATATGTACAGTACATTGTAATGTACTGTAGTTTGTGAATCAACATATACAAATCTATATATGTATTACTGTTACAAATTAATAAGAAAAAAAAAAAAATATATATATATATATATATATATATATATATATATATATATATATATACATCAGTGATGTCTGCACATAGATATAAATATAAAGATATATATATATATATATATATATATATATATATATATATATATATATACAGTTACATCAATAGCCATATATATATATATATATATACACATCGATGAACACACTTCATGACACAGAAGCAATCCAAAGGAATTGAAGTGTACACAAAACACATGCAGCACTGGTATTATAACTATTAATATTAACTTAATTCACCATAGAATGGATGGTTGTTGTGTATGTGGAGATTGGGGTGGGGGAGGAATGATGGGTAATGAAATTATGCATCAAGGAGAGCCTAGGTCGGATGTTCAATAAGTGAACTGGAGGTGTATACATGGAATATCTGGACAATATAAAAAGGACACAAAACAAGAACCTTTCTCATCCATAATACACCCTGTCATGTCACATTGCAACATCTAATTCCACAAACATATGAACATTAACATGTATCAGACATATGTACACCAACTGACTGTCACATTTGTTTTCAGTAGTGAGGAATGCCTGCAGTAAAATTTATATTCTAAACACCATAACCTTTGTACATATCTCACATGCCTTATTGGTAAAGTCAGTGACTGTGGTGTTCATGGTCCTGGGTTCAAGGGCTGTTAAGTTATTTTTCGGGCCAGAATGAGGGCTGTTGGATGCAGGACAATTAATGGACTTTTAAGCAGTTGTAAGCAGGTTTGCACGGGTTTGTGAGATGGTAAGCAGTGCTTAAACATGGTTAAATGGAGAAGCGCTTCACAGGTTTAACCTTTGCTTAACATTGCGCAGACCACGAGCAAATCTGCTTACAACCACTTAAATGTGCATTATCCACACTTTCCCTACCAGTGCCTACTCTGAGAGGTAAAATAATAACACCTTCCGGGATAAGAACCCGTAACCATGTACTCCATCCTGAGAGTAACCTACCACTAAGCTACCTGAGATGTACCTATGCCAGTTGTGTATGCAGACAGGTTAAAACACAAAAGGGAGGAATGTGTGGAAATAGGACAAACCGCCATGTACCCAACGAAAGGTGTATGCTCATATATATATATATATATATATATATATATATATATATATATATATATATATATACACACACACACACACACACACATATATATATATATATATATATATAGATATATATATATATATATATATATAGCGAGAGAGAGAGATACATAGAGACATGTCGATATATAGTGATATACATATATATGTATATATATATATATATATATATATATATATATATATATATATATATGTATAGGTTAAAAACATCTACACATCTATGGAGGTACAGATAAACGTATGCAATAATATATATTATATATTATATCTATATACATATACACACACATACATACATATATATATATATATATATATATATATATATATATATATATATATATATATATATATATATATATATATATATATATATATAGATATATACACACACATACATACATACATGTGTGTAGATAGCATCTGAAGTGTTCATATCTGAGTATAACATGGACCATAGCAATCACGCATTCTGCCCCCCCCAAACAATATGAACATAACATATGAAGAGTATATGCCAATAGACTATTACAGATATGTTCTATGGACACAGTCGCCAACACAACTGCAATGACTGCAAATATCCATGACAGAAATACACAGATAGCTTTCATTTAGCAAAACTTTATTACATTCCAATGTATTGCCAAAAGGATTCAAGGACTAACAGTACCTGCATGCTATACAGGAAGCATTTAACAGTGCCTTAATGAATCAGCCTGCATTTACCATGGTATTAGTCCACTAAGGGATAGGTGTTCACATAGGGAAAAAAACCCCACACACATATAGAAGATATATAAAAGTGGTTCCTACACACCTGCATCTGCTATGAGTACCCAGCAACATCTCCCCCACACCCAAACTAATTGCATCAGTACATACTGTCATACCATAACCACTTATTCAACCACTGTACGAAATCTGCTGAAACCTTAACATACCTGGACACAGACACAATAACATGGCCCTATGTGAAATAGTTGCTGTTATACAATGGAACAGCTGCTGATGTTACAGGGTTTGTTTGAACTAATCTCATTTCAGAGGGTTGAAAGGTTAGTACACCAGGAAGTGTTACCGATTACTGATTATCAGCACAGTATGATACACATTAACACCAAACGAAAAATGTCTGGTAAGCACACTGTAAACCCCCTAACATTATATGCATAGCTATGCAGCCTTGAGCTGGTCAAACATCCTAGCCAGACTGAAACATATGCAGAAGTATTAGGTACTAATATAACAGCAGTACTCACATTTAGACCAAATCCTCTAGGCATTACACACAATATATTAGTGTTCGTCTCCATACAGCTGTTGTAATAGATTTCAAACAACACTTCCAGGCTGTCCTCCTCACAAGTAAGGCAAAGGGACAACGCCCAAGTGGAGTACTGAATTATACTCCACTGTTGCCATGGTATTGGCTAAGGCAGTAGCTGCGCAGCTGATGTGCATGTAATTAACTACTTAGGAACACCAATATGTTATCGGGATAGCACATGTTACTGATCTGTAACTATAAAATTTTGCCATGTCACACATTCAAACCATCTGTATCTACCTGTGGAACAGTACAAAATACAGAAACACAAACCAAATATGAGTAATATACCAGTCAATAACACCTCCAATTACTAAGAAGGTATGTATAACATTTAGTATGTTCGTGTACGTAGTACCTGTTCTGTAAGAATTACAGTGTAATCAATGCATATAGAGGAAATAGCTATCTTGCAGCGATGTATTGTTGAGCAGTAGTAATGCTTGTAGTATTCTATGTGTGTACTGCTGTAGGTTGCAAGGCAAACTCCTCATACACCACAAGGGATGATATATATGGGCTTAGAACTCACCAATTCGCTTCCAGCAACTGTTAGTGTTAGGGTTGGTCCAACAAGTATGTGCTATAACAGGGGATAGTATATGTCGATATATTGTAACAGTAGACATATGTATGGGTGTGTATGTAAGATGAACATGTCAAAGGTGGGCTTACTGTGCAAATATGGTTTGCATTGTGGGATATTGTGCCAATAACTGTGCAATGTACAGTATTTTAGGCAGATCTGTATTCCATTTTACATAGCATTTCTGTTATGTTATGCAAACATTAGTTATGTCTATTGGCAATTGCAATACTCAATAACAGGATACATATCACTTGTATTCATCTGACAATTTAGCAGCATGATAGCAAAGATAATTGGAAGAGCTAGGTAACTATCCATGCACATAACACATGTAATATCTACCTTTCTAGTATCAATTGCAAACAAAAACAGCTGTGCATGTGTACATGTTATGCAAAGGTGTAGTGACCCTTGTTACAGGGCTGAACCTCTCTAGTATCATTTGCAAGCAATAACAGCTGTGCATGTGTACATGTTATGCAAATGTGTAGTGACCCATGTCACAGGGTTGGGCCAAATGGCTATGTGCACACCTACATAGAGTGGATATTGAGAGTAGAAAGACACTGGTTGAACTACCAGGTTTGTGTAGCCTAACCTCTCATTGCCAACCTAACAGCCGCTTGCACATACTATATGTAAGGTAGTGCACAGTACTGGTAATGAAACAGGTTGCATATCATCTTTAACTCCAGTGTAACATTTGCATTAGAAGTGTAAGATGTAGGAGACTGCTGCCCATGTGTAATACTCACTTCATAGGTGATGGCTTGCACTATCTGATTATATCCTGATCATGTTGATAGTGGTAGCAGAGTCTATTGATACATGACTCTGTTTGGGGAGTGGGTGTCTGTGCCCAACAGAGTTCATGGTCCTGATGGATATGTGAGTATATACTCAGAAAAGGAAACAGACCTGTAGACACTTGCGTCATCTGTAATCAACTATCAGGATGTGATGTGCTCCACAGAGGAGGATTGCTGCTAAAGGTAGCTACAACGTTTCTGTACTAGCCAGTGTTGCCACGTCCATAACACAAATATTTACATGTGAGAATCACTGTCTAAAACATCTTCATAAGTAATAAGTAAACTAAATACAGTACTTGGTACTTGTAGTACTGAATGCTCATACAGGCATGTCCACTAGTCAGCTAATGGTGTTTACTAATGTCAGCTTTGTGTATGTGGCCATCCTGGGGGAATGTAATCTCTATGCCATGTACACTGCCAAACCCACCTAACACCACACCCCACACATTGTCTGGGTTGCAGCTACAGGGGTAAGCTGGAAGGCAGTCTAGTCTACAGCCATGACTGAACTGGACAGTCATGAGGTGTAGGTTAACACATGCATCTCATCATCACAACCAACACATACCCTTACCAGAACACAGTAAGGACACCCACACACACTACCAGAAATCACACACATTCACAGATGCTTCTAAGTATCTGGCCAAACAAGTGACCTCCCAAGTTGGAATAGACAGACAACGAAATACACAAACTGTATGATATAGTTTGCATAATTGTGCCACACCTCAGAACAAGTGGCCAGAAACATGCCCAACAGTACTCATTTGTGAATGCAAACTCTAGCACTATGTTACACACCAAGCTATACAAGGGCATACATACTTTCAGCTGCCTGTCTGCCATGATTAGCCACATACCCATACACTCAGACCACCTTTTGAAGTATACACATGGCTCTGGCATATTCCATGTTGTTGTGCAGGATCTGTGATGCTGTAGCCTGGACTGCATGGAAACACATGTAGGAACTGTCAGGTCTTGCAGCCCATGCAGGTATGTCCCAAGGCCTGGGTAGCATTCTGCCATTGGCCAGAATGATACCGCAGTACAGGGACAAAAGGATTATATTCCACAATTGTCTAATGTAGTGGTGCAATTCAAAGGGTATCCATTATCTCTCTGCCTGGGATAACATGGTTGACAGACCATGATGCTTTGCCAGACAAGGCCTGCACCTGTCACCCCTGGGAATCTGGATACTGGCTAGGGCTCATGCTTCCCCTATAGTGCCTTTATCATGCACAGTTCAAGTGAAAGTCCACTGCTGTTACAGGGACAGCCAAGCAATAAACTCCAGGTCTTGATACTCAATGATACATGTCAGAAACACAATATGGACTCACATATGTCAAACCCTAATGTGGAGAACATATCTGTGCAGTGACTGAGACATGGTTCAATGCTCAGGAGAGCACACCTGCATGACCATGTTATAACACATACCTCACCTCTTGCCCATTATTTTTTATTGGAACACACGGGCCACAGGTGTGTCCATATTCCTGAAGGATATGTACACTCCCACACTAGTTGCACTTGCATAACTTCAGATGCATTATGCTGAGCAACTACCTTTGTGCCAAAGTGGAATCCAAATTGCACATTGCGACAGATCACCCACCATGCCACAGAATTCCCAACTGTCATATTGTGCTATAATGGGGAAGATTAGGTTTGAGACAGAAAACCATAATAATGGCTACTCTCAACTATTCCATTATGAACTGGGAAGACTCCTCATGTACCAACACCTGCGCTCAGTGCATGTTGGATTCCATCAACCCCAATGACCTGGATTACAATAGTCACACAAACAGGGCTAACAGTATACTACACATAGTCTGTCTCCAAAGCCAATGTTATGCTTTGTAAGAGCAAAGTGGTGACTGTCATGGCACCCATGCAGATGGACAATGCATGTGCAAATTCTGAATCCTATACAAATGAACCTTAAGCAGTCACATATGTGCAGTGATTGTGCCATTGAAACAGAACCAAGATTCAACCAAACACAAACAAGAAGGCAAACTGGTGGTACCCTGCCTTAAACTGTACCACAGAAGGTAGTAACTGTTGCAAGAGTGAACACACATGAGTGGAGGTGATCCCTGGTCAGCCTCAGTAAGATGCAGATACACCATATAAAACCACACAAAGCTACTGTGAAACTAATCAGCACATATTATGAGGCCAACCACAGAGCATTCTATAGCTGTGTCATGAATTGTAATGGCAACAACAAGACCTGCCATGCTGCACAGCACTATGGCATGGGAAGTACTGCACCTACAGAAATAGCACCTGTTCATCCACATAGGGTCTTGGAGAACCTAAACCCACTCCCACTTCCCCCGCAACAGGTACACATATTTATATATCCATGTACACTACAGAACCCATGTAATAACAACTATGCAGGTACAAGCTGCACTCTCTAAAGCCATACATACAGCTTCCATGGGACCTGTCAACATCCCAGGGTGTATCCTACACAAATGTAAGAACAATTTGCTCTCCACATACACATCATGTTCAATCATAGCTCCATTTCAGGCTGTGTACACACTGAATAGTGCACAGCAATAGTTATCACACCCCACAAAGGGGGAGATACCACTGATAATGGGAAATAGTGCACTACTACCCTGTTGAGTCTGGTCTGTAAGGCCATGAACCATGATCAACTTATTTGATGTAGTCAGTACAGCTGTAGATGACAGTAAGGTTTATTCATACAGCATATCATGACCTTGTCAGGTCTTAGGACACCATCACCCATACTGTGTTCCAGCTACACTCAGTAAACTAGGTATATATTCCTATGTCACAGGAGTGGTTGGCAACTGGACTGCTGGCAGAACCAACACTACAGAAGGTGTCTGACTAATACATGCACATCAAACCAGTGCCAGCTACAGTAATACAGGGTTCATTCCTGGTACTCCCCCCCCCCTTTGTTATCTATACCACACAGACTAACACAGAAGGCATCTGCCTATTGATGTTTGCAAATGACTATGAAGTAGGAGCAATAGTTGACTCAATGTGTGCTGCGGTCAACATACAGAAGGGCCTTTGTGGGTCAGATGTGTGGTGTGTGATGTATGGCCACAATCTGACAGCTAAGTATTGCATTGTCATCCCCTATGTTAAAAACCCTGTACCCATGAACTACCACCTAGGCAGCAGTCATCATAATGGAAACTCTGTGTGTAGGGGATGCAGCTGGACAGTAGTCTTTCCTTTGAGAGTTACTTCACCACACCAGTCAGGTAGTCGTATGTGTCACCCTTAATCATGACAGGGTGCCATCCATGAATATAGAGATCATTGTTCAGCCATACTCAACACTCATTTGACTCATAATAGATCACATATTTCCTTTAAGGGTTATTGCCCATGTTCAGATAGCCTACATTGCCCTTCCCAATCCCTAGCTCCACTATGTAGCATGCAGTCTACCCTGAATAAAGCCATGTCCAACCCAGAGATGTTGGACATGCTACACTTAACACATTCTGATTCCAAATAAACACACACTTCATGGACATCCACCTTTCTAGTACAAGGATCCCAACATGCCTGACAGATCTCTGTCCCATACACTTTACATACTCCTGCCATACTATGCATCCCTGTCCAGCGAATCTGCACATCACCCCTTTTTGTGACATGGTGTGATGCCCGCATGGCAAATATATCAGTAACCCTGTGGATCAGTTTTGTGGAACTGCTTGAACTGGCCACTGAAACTTACCTGTCTGTTGGCTACAGCTAGGTAACCTTTCAGCCTAGGCTCCTAAATGTCCCAGGGCATATAGTCTACTAGTTCACTATGACCATACATGCTATAGTTGATATCCAACCCTGCAAATACCATCAGGCTAGCTATTGTCCATGTGTTTCACATGTGCAACACAGGTAATACATGGCAGGATGCTACACAGCTGTACAGTGCCATGTAGATGTATATGGCAAAACACATACATGTAAAACATTCTGTGAGCAAATCTGCAGGGTCACAGGTCATGTCCCTTAAGGCTGTGTATGACTATATATGTGACATATACACAGCATTAAGGTCTATTGCATTAATGTGAACACATCCAGGCATGTGCTGATGGGTAAAGACACCAGTACAGGCAAACAGACATGCCCACATCAAGACAACATCCACATGGAGTATGAGCAATGTCATCACTTGACACACACATATATGGTGATAACATCACATCACCAGTAAGTGTCACATGTGTGTGGCTTAAACATGTCAGTGGTGTTAGTGTCATGTAGATTTGCAAAGACTTATTTGTAATCTTAATAAATGTGATACACATGTATGTTCAGCTGTACTTCTGTACTTCTCTGTGAGTTACTGTGACCTGTCTCCATCATTATGTCTCCCAGGTATGCCGTGTGCCAGGCTGCCAGCATACACCCACTTGGAGGATGAGGTGCTCATCCCATACCTCCTCTACAACAATTTAATACTCTTCAGCCATGTGCCACAGGATGCACAGCAGCAGGATGCTCTGTGGGAGGAACTCCGCAGGAGGGTAAATGATGTTGGTGGCCGCAGTCGCACCTATCAGCAGGTGCACCGACACTGCACTGACCTCATAAGATGGGCAAAACAGCATGCTAATGCAATTGCCAGGGAACAAAGTGCAACAGGTGGGGGGCCACTCACCCAGCCCCCACTCACATGTACCGAGGAGCTACTGGCCAACCTGGGGACACCTGCAGACCTCCATCCACAAGCTTTAGCTGGTATTGTGGAGGTGGGTGTCTCTTAACCACCAAGCCTGGAGTTGCCTGGTAAGTCACTACTGCATGTATAACACAACTATATTTCACATAGTTACATGTATTACTGTACAATATGTAATGTAACATCATATGCAAGGCATGTATGCACACATGCCACATACTATAGTCTGCTACTCTATGTATGCACAGATGTGCATACTCCATTGTACAGTGTATTGTACTGGCTTATGTGCTAACATGGATATTGCACCCTGTAGCTATCATGCAGGTGTGGATAATGATCTTACTGCTGTGACACGCCTGTTCAGGTACCTCTGGCATTTTGCAGTGACAGCAGCCTGTATCAGGTGAGATTGTTACTATTTACCAGGCTTGATAATGCACAGATCATATTAATTGCATGCTATCTGCCATAACACACGTACACAGAATGTATGGTGGTCCTGTTAATATACACTGGTCAGACCTGAAATGCATCACAGTGGTTACCCATGTGAAATAATTGAAGACTATATGAAACACCTACACTAAACCTTACAAACTGTCATTGCCTGATGTGTGAACAGCTGTGAATAAAGAGGTGGAGGTGTAGTTCACTGCAGGGACAGGTACTACAGATCAGCATTACACATGTTGGGAATACAAAGAGTACTGTACAGAGAGCATATGTGTGCACACACTCTAAATGTGTTGGAGTTGGAGTAAGACTAGCTCACAGGATACACTCTTGTGGATTATACCCTTGCCATGAATGTCACACAATGTCATGTGCTATCTGACATGTCCATGGCATGTAGTGGGCTGACTGCAACATGGCTCAACTATCCTGCACAACATGATATCTCACATCCCAAACATACCACCCTTTATCTACATAACCCTGTCCTCAGTGGAGCATATGATATCTATGGGTGTATGTCATATGGGATAACACTGACATGTGAAATAGATGGCCATCACAACCATTGGACAAAACCTGTGTACAAAAGGCCATGGAGGATGGCCAGAGACATGAAGCAACACACACAGTAGAAGTGATGTACATGTGTGTAAACCCTGTTGTACATTGGCTCTACACAATACAACTATAGCTTTTGTGTAATGGTAATATTCCAGATGTGAAACACTAAACATCATACAGGCCTGTGCACAGCTTGTGTAGGCATGACATCAAACCACCACATAACATGTCTTGAACATCTTGAGTGTGTCACGACATGAAAGCATTCACATATACAGTATCCAAATACATATATGTGTTGCACAACATACACATACAACCACATCAGGCCACAGATACAGTACACTCACCTTGCTGGTGTCAGACATCACTGTCATGCCTGCTCCTCATGTGTGTGAGGTACACAGATGGTATGTGGGACATGGAGTACTGCTAAGTTAGCCATGTGTGGGCATAGTTGCCAGACATCAATAATATGGTTGCAGATGTGCAGGGGTGTCATCTGTATACCCTTCTGTGACCTGTGTCACATATTCCACATTAGGGTTTAGTGTGTATACACCTCAGTGATGTGGGTCACATTCCACATTAGATATGTATTGTATGTGAACACAGTCATGGCTATGAACTGTGTCAGTAACTCACACTTTATAGCAATAGTGAAGCCACATGATGCCCTGCAATGGCTATGCACATCAGCTCAGTGTGCAGTATGTCACTGCATATTTGTAGGGCAGACAGACAACATTGAGTCAGCTGAAGGCCCATGTTAGTATAACACGTCCCCGCATTGGGACACCATTACCGTACTGTATATTTGAAAGGACACCATTGTGTTACACATGTATGCATGTCATTCAACACGTCAGCAGAAGACATGTCATACTACATGTGACTGGCAAGGTCATACGCCACACATCTGGCCGGTGTACTGTAAAACTGTGCTGGTCTGTGGCACCATTGCAAAGTAGGGACAGCCAGGTCAAACATATGTGTACAGCCACATGCACAATGTCTGTAGACTCAGCTCAGAGGTAGGCGGAATAATGTTGAACAGACATGCACTGCATTGGGGAGATATGCAAGCTAGGTCTCAGGCAAACATAGTATTCAGTCAACATACCCTTCTGCTCATGTCCTCACACATAGGGGCAGTGGCCAACACAAAGCATCAGTGGCAGATGTACAAAGGTCAGAGATGGTCTGTTAACATGTGGGGTATGTTGCACACAACATGGCAGTGCGGTGCAGTGGTGCATAGTGCATGCATTGTGTTGCAGGTATGGGGCATAAGCTACTAACACAAATGGTGCAACACAGTTATGTATGCTAACTACCACTATAATTGTGTAAGGTGCATGCCATCTGCTATAACACATGCATGCTGTTGTGTGCAACTCAGGGATGTATGATAACTACCACTATAATTGTCTATGCTGAATGCCATCTGCCATATCACCTCCATGTTGCATGCCGTTGGGTGCCATAGCATGTGTCTGTGTGCCTGTGTGGTATAACTTGTAATGTACAGTTCTTGTCTGCCCCTCACAGGTGTTGATATAGGTGCGTTGCCCTCCTGCAGTCCACCTGATGTTAGTGTCCCCACAGACTCTAGCAGTGATGATGAAAGTATGATTGAGGCACAGGCAGGGCTGTCAAGGGCTGAATCTGTGTCATTGGTTGCCATTCCACCTGTATCCCCCTCATCCTCACACACGGTTCTCCTGCCTACACAATCCCATCACCAGTGGCCATAGAGGAAGGACAGTTGGCGGGTGGTAGCATGGAACAGGGAAGTCTGGAGAGTATGGAAGGTGTGCCTGCACACCATGATCCCAGCCAACTGACTGGTGATGTCCCACACAGGCATGTGCTCACTGCTGCTTATAGGAGGACCACTGGCCAACATGCCCCTGTGAGACAAAGCACATCAGCTGGTGTCACCAAACATATGTTTCAGGCTGTAATAGAGGCACAGGCACATGCTAAATGGCACAACAGAGAAGGTCTGAGGCTTCAGAGGTCTGCTATCCATTCTTTAACTGACAACATCCAGGCAATTGCAAATGCTCACCATCATCTTGCAGATGTTTTGGACAGATGATTGGGTGACATGGTGGGAGTCCTTGACAGTGGCATGTCAATCCTTGAGAGTGGAATGTCTGCGCTGGAACATCTGGTGGGTGTGAGGGGTTGGGCACATGGACGTAGGTCAGCTAAATCACCTGTTGAAGGTCTATGTGAACATGCTACTGCACATGCACGCTCCCATAGTGGCAGTCGCAGCAGCAGTGCAGCTGGTGTTGTGCTGTCCACACCAAGACACAGCAGACCACGTGCACATGGTCCTGGATGGTCCGAACAGGGACACGGTTCCAGTGGCATGTGTCATCAGACAGTACCCAATCTGGACCTCTGCCTGGTAGTGCCCGTGCAACCCCTGGCAGGCACTGGTCATATGGCCGCCGTGGCCGGACACAGTGAACTGTGAAACCTGCCCTGTACAGTCTGCAGCTGTCAATAATACCCCTGTGTAGGCCAGCCACATGACAGACCTGTGTGTATATACACACACACACACACACACACACACACACACACACACACACGCACACACATACACACCAGAAACAAATGTAGGGCACCTCAACACACACGTGCATAACATCCACACACGCCCAGTGATATCAAAGCCCTAACCTGATGTCATCCAATGGCGCAGCCTAGGCCTCTGGCAAACAGTATCACCCTGTGCATATGATGATGCCTGTGCCGCATCCCTGTTATCCACACCATCGGTGCAGGGACATACTTTTATGGTCTGATGCACAGGGTGGACATACTAGGAAGACAACTGAAGATTAATATTGTTGAGTAGTGTTGACAGGCAGCAGACATACCATGTATTATAGTTTTAGAATGCATTTTGTATGTTTGACAGTATGTATCATGTGTAACAACAGTAACAGCATGTTGATCTTGATGTTCTGCCTTCTTCTTTCAGGTGTAATTGCATGTGCCGGGGGATGCCAGTGGTTGCAGTTAGTGTCCCATATGTACATGTTGACTACTCACAGCTCTGTATGACAATACCTGCATGCACTTTGTAGCTTCCACATCACAGTTATAATCTCCCATGTTTCAATTATGTTTACTG
The DNA here is from genome assembly GCF_019279795.1 of Protopterus annectens. Lineage (NCBI taxonomy): Eukaryota > Metazoa > Chordata > Ceratodontiformes > Protopteridae > Protopterus > Protopterus annectens. The sequence goes on from NC_056729.1 coordinate 1,040,960,560, forward strand.
TTCTAATGATCCAAGAGCATGATAGCTGTGTAGTAAGCTACTGTGTTCAGAGCCATCACATCCATAGTGGGTGACATCATAGGCATAGTTACCTGGAGCGGGGAGAAGGTAAAAGCATGGTACAGCGGATGACAAGGGTAAAGGCCAGTGGAAATAGTGGCTTCTCATTGGGAAGCAGTAATACCCACTCCCATGACAGGATGCAAACACAGACACACCCATACACTCAGGGATTCACAGACACAGTAACACACACTCTGACACACACACACACACACACACACACACACACACACACACACACACACACACACACACACACACAGTTGCCAATGCTGGGATGAGAACCCCTGCCTATGTACAAATCATCATTATAGTACTACGCAATTACAAAATGCACCACAGAGATTACGCATGTACAGGTAGTCAGAATGGCCTAGGATCGAGGACATCGACAGGAATACTAGAGTGCAGTGAGTGTATGTGGGGAGGTGGGTTCATCAGTAGGCTATGTAACAACAAGCAATACCCCAGGGTGTACATGTTAACAGGCGGTTAGAATGCCCTTCTAAGAATGATGATATCAACAGGGATACTAGATTACATAGAGTGGATGGGGGAGGGGGCATTAACATTTCACTATGGTAAAATACAGCCTCATTCCAGGGGCCAGACAGCCGTACATACACACACACACACACACACACACACACACACACACACACACACACACACACACACACACTGTGGCATTCACAAAGATATACACCTATGTCACACACATACAGGCACTTGACATGTGTGAGGTTCACCCACCTGCCTATGCCTTTCTTTCTACACTTCACTCTGTACTGATGTCTACAACAGTGTTCAGGAGAGTAAAAAACATGTGAGATGTATTCCCCACTATATGTGACATATATGGACACACACACACCCACACATGCCAGTACTGTGAATCAAACACCTGCCTATCTCATGATAGGTATTACAGAGGTACAGCACTATCACATGCACTACAAAGCGTACTGACTCTTTCCTTTGCCAACTGTGCTGATATATGCACAATATATGCACAGGGGAGGTGTTACTGTTACAGGTGTCAAGAGGGTTGCCTTCAGTGTCACCCTTACTGCATTCTACATTGTCTGTCTTCCACTTCAATTAACAAAACCATAGCTTAGCAGTTACACAGAATATTGTAGGAATGGTTGTAACACAGCTGTAAGCTGTCCTCAGTAATCATTCATCTGCAAAGTAGCCCCACCACTTAATAGTCATGTCCAATCATCTGTCCATACCTAATGTACAGCTTACTGTACTTTGAGCATATCACCATATACAGTTGGCAATGTTAAGGCTGCATTGCAACAGCATGATGTACTAAGACAACAGTCACCTTCAAACATCAGGCACTGCATACGCATGGAATCTAAACACAAATCAATACATGTACACATATGCAGTCTACATCAGTAAGTGGACTAGCAGGTCAAGAGGATACATTAAACACCTTCCCCATGCCATGTGTGAAACTTAGCCGAGCATTACACCATAATGTATGTTGTATTCATGTACTGGTAGGACACACAACTACCTTCACTGAGTAGCCAAGTGTACATATATGCCAACAGCACATATCAGCAAGACACACACACACACACACACACAGCAATATTCCATGTCATGATCCTACAAACTGTTACTTGACAGTTCAATGGTGAAGCCAGGACACTGTAATGGTCAACAGTGAGCACATCATATTTGCCACACACACCTTGTGTTTACTGGAAGAGTGCCAGCAATGTGCTCTGTTAGAGCTAGGCAGTACACTCATTCAAGCATGTGCAAGGTCTGTGGCTTGTAAACATCTCACCCCAGCATGTTCTGGCTATTGTGGTAATAAGGCTAATGTCCAGACAGCACACAGCATGCATGGCTTGCAATTGTTGACATGGGGTATATGTAGGAGCTGTGGGTACACATGGCTGTACATATCATGAACATATCACCTGTAACTACTCATGAACATACAGAGCAGAGCTGGATTTCCCTGAGTCTGTCAATGCAGGCCATGTGTAGGTCCTATGATCCTGTTATGTCAGTATGTTTGTAGGCATCGCATTAGGTGGACATGTCTAATGACATACATGCCACATGGGTTGTTGTTTGATATGTTAGGTGACCAGTAGAGAGGGAATATTACTTATGTTAACATACATATCAACTCTTATGTACTGTTAGCATGCTATCTGCCATGTGCATGTGTGTAATGAATGTAGCCACCTGTATGTAGAAAGGACAACAACAGCTATGGTATTTTCATTTATGTTGTATGAGTGAGGGATGTACATATCCAGAGCAGGTACAGTTAGGTCATATCCAACCATGAGGGTGTTGTTTACTGGTGTACAGCAACAGTCAACTGTGTTAATGCTGACAACATCCGAGGGACCCTGGTATGTGTACAACTGACCTGGTTACAAACAGTGGTATTATTGCATTGCATAACACATTATGCAACTGTGTCAGGACATGGGTACTTTGCACAGTTGAGATAGGCCTAGGTACAGTCCACCAATTGTAGGTTATCTGGTGGTCTACCATACTATGTCATACCACATGTATGAATGTGTGTTGGTAGTCTGAGGACAAGGTGGTGGATGTATAAGAGGATACATAATAGAATACAATGTTTGCCACTGTCACCTGTACCTAACTCATCTGTGATGAGTTATGTTGGAGTAGTGGTCTTTACATGTGAGCAGCCTTTATGAATATGTGGACACCACCACCTGGAATGGTCCATACCAGTGTAATGGCCCACATGTCTGGATCTGAGTTATATGGTGAGCCTTCAGCCAGGTGTTCCTCACTGCACAGATGTCAGTATTCCCCATTGTAGGTTCTACATTGAGCAAATGGATTATGAAAACCACACATCTAGCACTGGTTAGCATAAGCATCCAATGCAATTGTCTTGTAGGTGTCAGGGTGTTACTTCTGAGTGTAGGAGTTTTGCCTTGGAATGTGACTATATGGGTAAATGCGACCTAGGTATTATCCACACTCACTTAAAACATGAATGCATGTGCTCTGTGTCGAAGGCTTGTCATTCAGTCATGACAGCCTGGAATGACAAAGACTGGACAACCTCATAATTACAGCAGGACATTGGCTCATTGTTTTGGTCAAGCAGTTGCCATTTGTACCATGACATCACTGCGAGTGGCAGTAATGTGCTTGGTATCAAATGCCACATGTAAGGTGATGGAAAGCAGCAGACGTTATGTATATCAGCAATGCCAGATATACTTAGTGTAGCGGTCCTGCTAATAATGACAACTACTAACACAGCCGGGAGAGGTCATCTTGACACCTGCACTTCAGTACCATTACACAATAGGGATCACATATTATGCTTGCACATGCCACTGTTCCAAGTAATGACAACTACTAACACAGCCGGGAGAGGTCATCTTGACACCTGCACCTCAGTACCATTACACAATGGGGCTCACATATTATGTTTGCACATGCCACTGTTCCAAGTATAATGCCACTGTCCACAACCTGCTATCAGTAAATGCCTTTCAGGGCAGCAAGGTGTGTGACACATGCTGTAGGTAGCATCCACCTGTGTGTCCCAGTTAACCTATTGTCTGTCACTTCCACACATGCATGATTGTGTATACTTCACATATATATATATGTCAGTACTTCATGTGCATGTATGCATGTGTATCACACAGCACAAACACAGATATATAATTTACAGGCCACATGCAGGTATCTGGTAGTAAACCTGTATGATGTGCATATATACTGACATTTAAGATGTACATAGCTGTAAACCTGTGTGTTTACAATAGGAGTCCATTACAATATGTTCTGTACATGTAAGAGTATGAGCATGCACACTGTGGCCTTCTGTGGTTAGAATCGGAGTGCATCCCAAACAGCCCTGTGCTACTAATTGTATGAGCGTACCCACTGTCACCTTGTGTAATTTGAGTCAGTGCATCCAAACAAGCCCTTTGTTTCTAAGTGTATACGCATGCCCAGTATAACCTTGTGTAGTTGTAGTCATAGTGCATCCCAAATGGCCCAGTGCTACTAAGTGTATGAGCATGCCCACTGTCACCTTGTGTAATTGGGGTCAATGCATCCAAACAAGTCCTGTGATTCTATGTGTATGAGCATGACCACTGTAATCCTGTATAGTGATAGTAGTTGTCCATTCCACAGATGGGCATACTCCAGTTCAGGGCTTGTTGTGCTACAACTATACCTCTCAGACCTACCTATGTCTTACCTGAAGATGATGTGTCTTATTTGTACATGCAGGTTGTAATGGACTCCTACTTTAAACACACAGGTTTACAGCTATGTACATCTTGACTGTCAGTATCCCTGTTGTTGTCCTCAATCTTAGAAGGGCATTCTGAGTGCCTTGAAATGCGTAATCTCTGTGGCGCATCTCATAACTGTGTAGTACTGTAATAGTGATTTGTAGGTAGGCAGGAGTTCTGATCCTACCACTGGTAACTGTGTGTGTGTGTGTGTGTCACCAAGTGCCTGAGTGTGTGTGCCAGCAAATGACTGAGTGTGGTTGTGCATATATTTCTGTCTGCATCCTGTCATGACAGTGGGTTTTGCTGCATTCTAAAGAGATACCACCTTTTGCACTGGCCTTTATCCTTGTCAACTGCTAAACCTCTCTTTCCCCCCTCCCCAATGGAAGTAATCAGTCCTGTGATGTCACCCAGCTCAGAAGCGGAATCAGAGTCAGTGTAATTGTATGGGTTCTGTAGCACATACCCTAACTGCATACCACTCTACTAGTTACCTTTACATAGGCAAGATGTGTATGCACAATACTGGCAAGTGTGTGTGTGTTTGTGTGTGTGACTACCCTGTAGCCAGGAATACACATGTGTAATGTCTTTTAACATGCTGCACACTGTGGTAGTCATCTGTGGTGAGTGAAGTCTACAAATTATTACACAGTTAGGAATAGAAAAGAATAGACAGTCAAGAACGACTACAGTTGGGCATGTTATTTTCCTGTGCCACTGTCAAGCAGTGACACAGAAGTGGTCGCCGGGGTGTAAGTCCATACCCATCATTCCCTCACCCAAACTCCACAATCCCCGGGATAGATTACCTTAGCCATCATTCCCCACTCCAAACTCCACATACACAACAACCATCCCTTCTCTGGTGAACTGATTAAGATTTACATGTTATAAAACAAGAGATGCCTCTGATTTGTGTGCACATTAGTTCCTTTGGAACCCTTCTGTGTCACATAGGGTGTTCAGACATGTGTGTGTATATATATATATATATATATATATATATATATATATATATATATATATATATATATATATATGGCTATAGCTGTGTCTGTGTATATGTATATATATATATATATATATGTGTGTGTGTGTGTGTGTGTGTGTGTGTGTGTGTGTGTGTGTGTGTGTGTGTGTGTGTGTGTGTGTACGCATCCCGTAGGTGCATATATATATTCAGTTATGACAGTTGTACAGATGTAGACTTGTCTATGTTGTTTGACAGAGTACACTACATTCAAGGGTACTGTGCATATGTACACAAAGTGACTGTCCCATTTGTTTTCAGTACTCTGGAATACCTGTAGTAAGATGTGTATTACAAAATCCATAAAACCTGTATACAACCCAGATGGCTTAGTGGTAAGTCCAGTGACCTTTGTGTGCATGGTTCAAGACATGCAAGATTTGTTGATAATGTCAATTAGGACTGAATAAGGCTGTTGTAAGTGGGTGTAAATGGGTTTCTGTGACAGTAAGCAGTGGATACACACAGGTAAAAAAACATGTACAGCTTGCAGTAGTTTCATAGGTAGATACTAGGCTATTGGCCCTAGGGCCTATATAAGCCTAGCCAAATGGTACCCTGGCTTTTGTCACCCAAGAAAATTATTTTCCTGTGCCCCTGTCAAGCAGAGCCACAGAAGTGATCCCCGGGGTGAATTTCCTATCTCCCATCCAATCATCAAGATTTTTCTTGAAGACTACTAATGAGGAGCTTTGTTTGATATAGATAGGTAGTTTGTTCCAGAGTATGGGAAGTCTCTGGGACAGGAATCTATCCCTCCAGCATGTTCTGTTTATTGTGGTGACAAGGTTTAGGTCCCTAGAGCATGTAGCTTGGAGGGATTGGGATTTCTTTACGTGGAGCATGTCCAACAGCTCTGGGTTTGACATATCTTTGTATGTTAGGCAGAGATCACCTTTGAGTAGGTGATATGCCACAAAGTAAAGCTGGAGCTTTTTGAGATGGTCTGCGTAGGGCATCTGTTTGAGGCCGGCAATTCTCTTTGTGAGGTATTTCTGTGGCCTTTCCAGTTGTTGTAGATGTCTTGTGAGGTACATACCAAAAGGGGCGTTGCACTCTATAATGGGTCTAATGAGTGATGAGTAGAGGGGAACAATGACCTCTTTTTTCCTGGATGAGAAACCTTTTGTGATGAGGTGTGCAACGTAGATGGTTTTCTGACTACTGTGACGATGTGATTATCAAAGAAGAGACTAATGTCCACCTGCATCCCAAGGTTTCTTATCACACTTTGGGTGTTAAGTAGACTACCTCCTATGTGGTAGTTCATGGGTACAGAGTTTTTACCAAAAGGGATGACAATGCACTTTTTGGTATTGAGGTTGAGGCCATGGCTTTGACACTAGGCATCTGTCTCAGTGAGGCCCTTTTGTCGGATGTCCACATCGTTAGGAGTTTTGATTATGGCTCCTAGTTTGCAGTCATCTGCGAAATGTGTTAGCCAAAGATCTACTGTGTTAGCCTGTACTTCAGAGAAGTAGATACCAAACAGGAGAGGACCTAGGACTGAATCCTGTGGTACTTCACTTGTCACTGGTCTGAAGTTGGATTTAGAGTCTGCTACTTTCACAGTGTGGGTTCTGTCAGTTAGCCAGTTGGCAACCCATCTTGTGACAGGGATTTATACCTAGTTTAGTGAGTTTGTCTATAATTCCAGAGTGGGGGATGATGTTGAAAGCCTTGGCGAGATCTAGATAGGCTGTGTGTACCACCTTACCCTCATCTACAGCTTTGGTGACCGCTTCAAAGAAGTCTATCAGGTTTAGGAGACATCATCTGCCTTTTACAAACCTGAACTGGGTAGGGTCCAGAGTTTGGAGATTACCAATGTCATTGTTTATAAGTTCCACGATGATACACTCCATAGCCTTGCAGACCAGTCTCATCAGGCTAATGGGGCGGTAGTTCCTGGGGTCCATGGTGGCTCCACCTTTGTGGGGAGTACACTTGAAATGCGCTTCTTTGGAATCCTGCTGATGTCACCCACCTTGGAATACACCTCTGGGAGTGCTGTACCCCAGTAATCTTTGTAGCATGTGCTGTAACTGTGTAATGCTGTAGTGTGATAAACTAGTTTGGTAGGTGTTTTAATCCCAGACATGCCAACTGTGTGTGTCTGTCTGCCTGAGAAAGAAACAATGCTTTTTAGAGTATGCACACTCCTAACAATTCACATACTCACCTTTGGCAATCCTGCTGATGTCTCCCACCTAGAAATACACATCTGGGTCTGCTGTAAACCGGTAATCTTTGTAGCATGCACTGTAACTGTGTAATTCTGTAGTGTGATAAACTAGTTTGGTAGGTGTTCTAATCCCAGACCTGCCATCTGTCTGTTTGAGAAAGAAACAATACTTTTTAGAGTATGCACACTCCTAACAATTCACATACTCACCTTTGGCAATCCTGCTGATGTCACCCACCTGGAAATACACCTCTGGAACTACTGTAACCCAGTAGTCTCTGTAGCGCGTGCTGTAACTGTGTAATGCTGTAGTGTGGTAAACTAGTTTGGTAGGTGTTTTAATCCCAGACATGCCAACTGTGTGTGTCTGTCTGCCTGAGAAAAAAGCAATGCATTTTAGAGTACACACACTCCTAACAATTCACATACTCACCTTTGGCAATCCTGCTGATGTCACTCACCTAGAAATACACCTCTGGGACCACTATAACCCAGTAATCTCCATAGCTTGTGCTGTAACTGTGTAATGCTATGGTGTGATAAACTAGTTAGTTAGGAGTTCTATTCCTAGACATGGCAGGTGTGTGTGACTGTCAGAGCCTGTGTGGAGGTGGCTGGACATGTTGGGGAGCGGGTGTTGTAGTTTTCCTATATGGTGGCCATATTATATGTCATAATGTCCACCTCACGAGGAGTACAGATGTCAATCAGCCAAGGGACTGGGTTGGCAAGCCATACTCCTACATCTGGCAAATGGCCTGGTGAACAAAGTATGCAACCCTACTATTACCCGGAATACAGTCTGAACCCATGTGTCATACACAAACACACTTGCCTAGAATATCCCTCTATGTTGCTAGTACCCTGCACATTGTTGACAGATAGTAGGCATGGTGTGATTGCAGTGGGCTGCAGAGGGCATGGCACCCTGTCCAACAGTACAATAGGCACATAATTGCGGACAATGCATCTTCACTATGTTCCCCACTGGATGACTGCAACATATGTGGTGCCATTAAATGTGATCCACAAAGGACATACAATGCCTTACACACATGCCCTGTATGGACAGATGCCACTGATAACAGGGAATACCTGTATCATGCTATCAAGTTATGTGCAGGGTCAACCTGTTGTCTATTAGCAGGACGTGCCACACCAGGCCAGTATTGGCACATCTGATGATAACAGTCTGTGTACACAACATGTGCCAGGCAAACCAGGTACAATTGTACATGTCACTGTACATTAGTGTGGGACGTGCACATCCCAGGCAATGTCCATGTCAAGGACTATCAAACACAGACATTTATTTATTTATTTTTATTTTACAATTGTTAACCAGGAAATTTCGACTAGACCAGGTCCATTTTCAGCGGTGGCCCGGGGAGAAAAGCTCCAACATCAAGTTATACAAATACAGTACATCCAGCATAATACACAAAACAGGTTACATGGCATGCATTGCAAAGTAATGGGCACACACAATGGTAACCAGGATGACAGAACAATTCATACAAAACCCATCTGTGTGGGACATTGCAGACACTACACCCTTGAACCACACTGCACACCATTGTCAGATGGCGTGATGCCAAAGATTACCCCCTCACCCAGCCTTGTACAGCCATCTTGCACAGCAAACCACTACACACATATGAAGCAATGCACACGTGCATGTCAGTGCTGGCACCTTGTGTCTTCGTGTGGGGTATGATGTTCCGAACCACAGTCACACCCAGTATAACTCCCATTGGCATACTAACTGATGTCAGACACATTCACATGCCCTAGCCCATAGAACCTCTGGATTTCCCCTGTGGTGCATGTAATACCTGTGCATTACTGTGGTGTGACAAACTAAGTAGTTAGGAAGTGTATTTGTGAGCCTGGCAAAGTGTGGCAATATGTCTGAGTCCCTTAGAGAGTGTGGTTGTGTTGACATTGACATCTGTTCATGTGGACAGCCATGTGTGCTACACCTAATGTATGTCTACTATATCTCTGTTGCAGATGTCGCTCACCAGCACACATATATGTTCTTACAGCACACCAAATTATCAGCTTTGTGGCACATGGAGTAACTGCATGCACTTGTAATAGTAATGGCTAGTCAGTCAGGGGGTTGAACCCCTGTAGTGGTAGGTGTGTAACAGATGATGCTTAGGTTTTAGACTCCAAGCCCTTCTCTGATATACATTGCCTCTGTCTGTCCCTCCCACACACTCTCTGGTGGATGTGGAGTTGTACACCTGCTCAGCTTCTGTTTTGTACATGATGGTCATGATGAGGTGATGGCCTCTGCACCTATTGCAGTCCTCTTCTAGCTGATTGCATGTGGAACAGCTGTGGTGACATTCCCATAGCCAATAGCATGGAAACACAGTACAATATCTAGGAACATCATGTTGGTGTTTGCCCATGACAGTTGCTGTGAGTGGAACCTGGATCTGGTGTTTGGTAAACAGCATCACAGATGATATCTGGATATTCCTCAAACAACATACACAGTGGAAAATAACCCAAAGACAGGAGGGTGATGTGCCAGACATGACTACAGCATGTAAGTGTAGCTATGCTTCATTGAGACTACTGCCAATTTAACAGGTTGTGTGTGGTAATGGCTAGTCTGCATGTTTTAAAACTGACAAGACAGTGCTCTGTTTGTGAGGAAACCCCCATCTGTAGGGCCATCTGTGGACTGGTCAGTGTGTGGAACCATGTGTTTCTTGTGTTACTCACTGAACACACATCTGTGAACTGCAGAAACATAATGTGAGGATTGCAGTCAGTACATGGTGATAGTGATGAGAGTTACTACCATCGCATCCCTGATTGGACATATGTCACATGAAACAGTGGTACGACAGTCACTGTCTGGGGTTCTCACAGTGACATGCCAGTAATGGGCCACTGTTCATAGCTGCAGTCACATGTCTTCTACGCTTTGTACAGATGTCATGAAGTATATATGCATGTGTTGTGCTCCCTCTGTAAATGTATGACATCTGTTGTGTTGGGTTGATGGTTATATCTATGCATGCTGTTATAAGTAATCCTGAATGTTGTTGACCATTACTAAGCCATATCTGTGTTAAAACTGCAACACCATAGGCTGTATGGGATTGGAGGTCCCGGCGGAACCTCCGGTCCCACTTCAGCTGGCCATGGCACTGGGCACCAGCACGTCTGGGGCCCAGCCTTGGACCTCCACCTCTGATGGTTCTGCACCATCATCTGTTGGAACCACCACTGAGGATGGAGCTTGTCCCCTTTGGGAGCAGGTCCAGACCAGAACTTGTCAGCCATCGTACAGTCTAGGACGTGTTGCGTAGGGGGCTCAATAAGGGGTTTTGAGGCCAGATACGCCAGCTCAAGGGCAGAGTGTCACATTTAGAGGGTGAGCCTGCCCCTCCTTGACAGCTGCCAGCACAGCCACCTTTGCGGCTGTGAAGGTGCAGTTGTGGCTGGCCATGGGTGGGGACCTCCATCCCACTGTTTCCTTCTGGGGGTTCATGGGCTTGTGACTGCCAAACACCCCTCCCCATCCAAGGTGTATCCCCCCCAGATGTGTCATATACTGCCTCTGTATGCTGTCTTGTCTGTCATCATAACCAACCTATCCTCTGCAAGCATACCTACTCTCCTTGCCCAACATCCCACTTTCACCTTATGAAAATGGAAACAAAAGGCAAATCTGTTCCCAGAACAACATTTGCTCCATACAGAGCTGTCCATTTCACACACGTGTCCACTGGACACATGTAACCTATTTAATTTACATCACAACATACTACTGTTGTCCTCACCCCTCTCTATCAGGCACATAATCCTGGTATGCCTATATTGCCTTTTTTAGGCAAGGTTCAAATGTCAAATTCACCACCGTAACAGGTACAAGCAAGCAAAACCTGAGGGTAATGCTAGACATCTAAACCTCAAAATGCACTCACTTGAGGCACTCCTTAAAATGGAGAACATCAACATCTGTGCAGTGACAGAGACCTGGTTCAAAGCTACAGAGAGCAGCCCTGCATTACCAGGCTATAATTCATACCACACCTTTCAGCCACCAAACCCAGACCGAAACACTAGAGGTGGAGGCGTGTCCATATTCATTAAGGATATCCACTCCATCAAGCTAGTTGCTCAGCATAATGCATCCAAGATTATCCAAGTTCAACTAACTCTGGGCAAAACTGCAATCCAGATTGTAGCTTGCTACAACCCCCCCCCCCCAACCATTCCCTAGGATTCCCACTCCTCTTTTCTTGATACACTGGAAAATATTAAGGTACAACCCAACACCCTAATAAAGGGTGATTTCAACTACCCCACCATTAACTGGGAAAACTACTGGTGTACCAACTCTTTTGCTCAATGTTTTCTGGAATTCATCAATTCCAACGCCTTGGATCAACTTATCCACACCCCCACCAGGGGCAGCAATATCCTAGACCTGGTCATCACCAACATGGGCGACCGGTGTTCCACATCAGAGGTCAGCTCCTCATTGGTCAGATCCAACCACAAGCTAATCACCCTAGACATCCACATCCTGCTCCCACCCCCCATTAGGAAAATAACAGTAAAAAATTTCTCCAAAGCCAACTTCACGCTTCTTAAGACAGAAGTGGCAAACTTCACGACACCCATGCAGATGGACGATGGAGGTACGACTACCGAATCCTACACCAATGCACTTTATAAGCACTTACATGAGTGCATGGATCGTGCTATCCCTAACAGAACCAAGATGCTATCCTCCAAAAAAAGGAAGCCAATCTGGTGGTCTTCTGCCATAAACAAACTCTACAACAGAAAAAAGAAACTGTTGCAAAAAAGAGTAAAATCCCACGATTGGAGGAACTCCCTGGTCAGCCTCAGTAAGAAGCTGAGATCCCTCATAAAATCCTCCAAAGCTAGTTATGAAAACAAAATTGCCACTGATTCTAAAGACAACCACAAAGCATTTTATAGCCAAGTCAAGAATCTGAATGGCAACACTCAGGTCTGCTCTGAGTTACACCACAATGACACTAAATATACAGAACCAACTGATATTGTCAACATCCTGGCAGATAGGTTCAGTGCTAACTTTATCCCCCTCTCACCCCCTAAAGGGCCCATCTTTAGGGTCTATATTATATCCTCGAATGCTTAAAAAAGCGAACGCTTATTGATCGAACTTATTTTCGTGAAACTGCAAAATATCGAAGCAGCAGAAACTCGAATTTTTTCCTAGGGAAAGAATTCGGTTGTCCGTTTCTGTTGCTTCGGTATTTTCAGTGTTATGGTGGAAAGTTACCGGTCGGATTCAGGTAAGTGTGCGATTGTGTGGATGTGAGTTTTAGGGTGATTTAGGTGAGTTAGTGTTAGGGCTCGGGTTAGGTGTGTGTGCGATTGAGTGGACATGAGGGTTAGGGCAGATTTAAGTGAGTTAGGGTTAGGGAGCGGGTGAGGTAAGTGTGCGACAGTGACGGACCTTAGGGTTTGGGTTTGGGTTAAGGTAAGTGGGTAGTTAGTGGTGTGTGCATAGTTTAGTGTAGGGTTAGGTATCAGATTGTAGGTGTATGTGTGTGGATTTCTGTTTGTTTGGTGTGCTTGTGTTGTGTGTATGTGTTTTGGATCAGTCATTTTTTTCCCTGGGAAAAAAAATCGCTGATCTGGCAGTTCGAGATTGTAAGCTTTCGCTTAAATTAGGTCGATCAATCAGTGTTCATTTTTTTAAGCGTTCGATGATATAATATAGACCCCATCTTTATACCAGAAGAATGCAAAGTTCCTGTAATCATGGCTGCATAGGTAAAAACCTCACTCTCCAAAGCCAAGAACACAGCATCCATGGGACCTGGCAACATCCTAGGCTGATTTCTAAACGAGCTACAGAATGAACTGGCACCCCACCTAAGTACCATGTTCAATCACAGCCTCACCTCAGGCTTTGTGCCCATTGAATGGCACACCACGATGGTTATCCCACTCCACAAAGGGGGGGCCACAACAGACCCCGGGAACTACCACCCCATTAGTCTGATGAGCCTGGTTTGCAAGGCCATGGAACGTATCATCATGGAACTCATAAACAAATACATTGGAGATCTCCAAACTCTGGACCCCACACAGTTCGGGTTTGTAAAAGGCAGATCATGTCTTCTAAACCTGATAGACTTCTTTGAAGCAGTCACCAAAGTCATAGATGAGGGTAAGGTGGTTCACACAGCCTATCTAGATCTCGCCAAGGCGTTCAACACCATCCCCCGCTCTGGAATTATAGATAAACTCACTAAACTACGTATAAATCCCTATGTCACAAGATGGGTTGCTAACTGGCTTACTGACAGAACCCACACTGTGAAAGTAGGAGACTACAAATCAGACTTCAGACCAGTGACAAGTGGAGTAACATAAGGTTCAGTCCTGGGTCCTCTCCTGTTTGGTATCTACTTCTCTGAAGTACAGGCTAACACAGAAGGTCTTTGGCTAACTAAATTCGCAGATGACTGCAAACTAGGAACCATAATCGAAACTCCTAATGATGTGGATATCCTACAAAAGGGCCTCACTGAGACCGATGCCTGGTGTCAATGCCATGGTCTCAAGCTCAATGCCAAAAAGTGCATTGTCATCCCCTTTGGTAAAAACTCTGTACCCATGAACTACCACATAGGTGGTAGTCTACTTAATACCAAATGTGTGATAAGAGACCTTGGGACACAAGTGGACAGTAGTCTCTCCTTTGATAATCACATCGCCACAGTGGTCAGAAAATCCTTCTACATGGCCACCTCATCACAAAAGGTTTCTCATCCAGAAAAAAAGAGGTCATTGTTCCCCTCTACTCATCACTCATTAGACCCATTATAGAGTACAACACCCCTTTTGGTATGTACCTCACAAGACATCTAAAACAAATGGAAAGGCCACAGAAATACTTCACAAAGAAGATTACTGGCCTCAAACAGATGCCCTACGCAGACTGACTCAAAAAACTCCAGCTTTACTCTGTTGCATATTGCCTACTCAGAGCCAATCTCTGCCTAACATACAACGCTATGTCAAACCCAGAGCTGTTGGACATGCTACACTTAAAGAAATGCCAATCCCTCCGAGCTACATGCTCTAGGGACCTAAACCTTGTCACCACAATAAACAGAACATACTGGAGGGATAGATTTCTGTCCCAGAGACTTCCCATACTCTGGAACAGACTACCTATCGATGTCAAACAGAGCTCCTCATTAGCACTCTTCAAGAAAAATCTTGATGATTGGATGGGTAATAAGAAATTCACCCCGGGGATCACTTCTGCTGTTCTACTTGACAGGGGCAAAGGAAAAATAATTTTGTTGAGTGATGAAAGCCAGGGTACCTTTTTGGCTAGGCTTGTATAGGCCCTAGGACCAATAGCCTCATATGTACCTATGAACCTATGAACCTATGCACATGACTCCTAAAGGTTCCAGGCACATGTGATACAGATGACCCCATTGTACACACGACACTACTGGTCCATTTCTCATGATGATGATGTTGCACGCAGCACCTTGCAAGAGTACTGTTCTCACATAATGATTGGACAAGAACTGTTTTGTTAATGTAAATAAAATGCACAGAGTAATGTATTTGGCTATTTGGCCAATGTACAAATGTTTGCGTGTATTAATGACACATGCCTGTCTGAGGGAGTCTTGATATTACATAGGACATCACCACTACATAATACAGGAGTTGCTGGTGTTTCCCTTTTCATTCTTTTTTAATGCTTTGTTGTCACATGGGATGTTCTTGATATATCTCTATATATGTATGTATCTATATCTGGACATAAACACACACACATACATCTACATGATGGAATACATTTCTTATACTCCTCAATGACTGTGCTGGAATTTATGTTTGTGATAACATCTGATGTCTGTATATCTGCCATGGCTTAGTGGTAAATCACATTGGCTGTGGTGTGCAGGGTCCTTTTTTTCCAGCCTTGTAGAGGCCCTTTATTTTGTTGCTGGGCAGAAAGGGCCGTTGGATACGGAGTGATTAAGGCACTTTTAAGCAGTTGTGAGTGGATATGTGCGGGTTTGCGCGACTGTAAGCAGTGGTTACTTTTGGCCACAGTTCCTTACACTCAGTTACCTTCTTGATAGCTTAACCTGTGTAGGCAGTGCTTACCCCCGTGCAAACAGGCAGTAACCCGCTCACTGCTGCTTAAAAGTGCTTACTCCTGCTTACCCCATGTAATTTCTTTAAAAGACAAGAAAAAAGGGTTGATAGGAAAGTGGTGAAAAAGGGGCACAAAGAGGGAAGACAGTAGGGAAAATAGCTAGGGATGTGCAGGAAGGTCCATAGCTGTTAATTTCTTCTACAGCAACGGCTGTGCATATGCAATAAATTTGGCGGTTCATTTGGACACTCACATCCCTGAGAGAGGAGTGAGGACAACAATCGTATGCTGTGATGCCAATTAGAAAAGTTTACATGTGTCCAGTGGATATGTGTGTAAAATGGACAGCTATATATGGGGCGTGATTTTTTTGCAGGAATAGATTGCCCTTTTTTTCTTTTATGTTTAGCTGAGAGTGGGATGTTGGGGAAGGAGAGTAGGTATGATCAGGGAGGATAGGTTGGTTAGGATGACAGACAAGGAAAACAAGATGTATACAGGGGCAGTATATGACACATGTGGGGGGGGACACCTTGGACAGGGAGGGGTGTTTGGAAGTCGAAAGCCCATGAGCCCACAAATGGATACAGTGGGACTGAGGTCCCCACCCATGGGCAGTCACCACTGCACCTTTACAGCCCAGAAGGTGGCTGTGCTGGGGGCTGTGAAGGAGGGGCAGGCTTACCCTCTAGTTGCACCACTCGGCCCTCAAGCTGGCATAGGCGGTCTCAAATCTCCCTGTCGAGCTCCCTACACACCACTGCCTGGACCGTACCATGGGTGAGAGGTTCCTGTCGGCTCCCGCTCCCAGTGGGGGCTGAGCCCCAACCCCTGTGGTGGTTCCATCCAAAGGTGGTGCAGGGCCAATGGACGAGGAGGACCCAGGCTGGGCCACAGATGTGCTGGTGCCCTGTCCCATGGCCAGCTGATGTGGGACAGGTGGGTCTGCTGGGACCAGCCTTCCCATACAAGCTATGTTGTAGCATGTTTAAGGCAGATATGGGTTAGTAATAGTCAACAGCATTCACGATTAAGTATAACAGCATGCATAGCTATTCCCATTACACAGGGCACCAGATATAAATTGTTGCAGAGCAGGCAGAACACATGCATATATGGGTAAACAGTGGCCATTACAACGACATGCAGGTTTCATCGATGGCAACAGGCCAGCAATATGGGAGTATGTTAACATGGCACATGCATAGTAACAGATGTGAATATTTATAAACCAATAGGACATATGTCCCAACAAAGGTTAGGAGTGTAGACATAGCAAATGAGTTGTGTAAATCGGTTATTTTGGCACATATGGTAGGGGTGAGAGAGAGAGAGTTCAATTAACAACTAATAAATCCTTGTAGTTTTCACAAAATTTGTAGTCATTGCAGTGGTCTGTCCCTTACATGTATTATTACACTACCCAATGGCGTTATATTGTACAATTGTATGTTTGTAGATTAGTATGTACGGGACCTGTGTTTTATGTACAGGCTTGACTAAATGCAGGTGTTAATGCAACATGCTTTGAGACTGCTCTCATACACTTTGGGTGAGATGCTGGGATGACAGGTATGTTTGCATGTACATTCTCTGACTATGTACAAGTCTGACTATCAGTTATATGTCATTAACAGCTGCCTGCATTTCTTGGATCATCACACTAATTTGTCAGGGGAACAGGGCAAAAGGCAAATGATGTGGGCCATTTATCAGGACATACTGGCAGACTGGAAAAGTTGGGGGGTATGAATATTTTGTAAATATGTATGAAATATTTGTAGTTTGCTCTCTACTTTCCCTCTACTTTCTTTACTGCTCTCACTGGTCAGCCTTTGTGCATGTTCACATTGCTACTTTTAATCTGTGAAACATGAATGGCAGTTAGGAACTACTTAATCTGCTACAAACCCTGCAACACATACGCTAACCCAGAGACTGTTAAAACTGGCTAAATCCCAGGTATTTGCCTTGGATTTAATGTCAAATCAATGTCACCATTGGTAATTTAAGTAGAATTTAGAATCTCAGGTTGGGCTTTGTCACTTGGCCTTCAATTAGTTTTATATCGGCCCTTTTTGTGTGCTTCTTTTAGGAGTAATTGGACTCCCCTATGTACCTTTTGGGTGCGTCTCTCACCACGCACTGTTCTGCCTACCCCTGTCTCTTTCTCCTGGTGCCCCCCTAAATCTGTCCTTTCCCTTCCTTTGTCTAGCGACCACCACTTCATTAACTTGAACATAGATATATACTACATTCAATGTGGTACCTGCCCATACGGAACTAAATGCTCACTCATATACTTAACATTATATGTGTGATACCTTAATTGTTTTTTTATAAGTGTTGTTTAAGTGTTTTTACAACTTCTGTTAAGTGATTGACTATCTCTAGTTCATTACTAGGCGTAGTATCTGCTGACTTGGACCATCTCATGCAATGTGTAAACTAATTCTGTAACTGTAATAGTGTCCCACTACTTTTATACCCCCACTACACTAATGCTACACCACTGCCTCCCACCCCACTCATATCTCACCCTATTCCTACCTTACACTCACTTCAGTTGTCCCCCCATATTACTCATTTACTCAGTCACTGTCATAGCCCCTATTCTCTTAGCCCCTTGCAACTCACTTGTCTTATGTATTTTTATTTTTGTTTTACAGGTTATTTAACACTACCTGTGCTTCCCTGAATCTACACCCAAACACTCTGGAATTCCACCTCCTGCCAAACATCTGTGGACTGTGTCCTCTCTTAGCGGACTAAACAAAGTATGTACTACTCACCTGGGACATATATATGCTGCCTGTAATCTCAGGGCTACCCCTGTGTTGACTGTAGCTCACCTGCTGACCGCCCCCACTCCACTACCCCATTCTCCTACTCTAACCTGCTAATCCTTCAGTCTTCCTACCCCCACTCAGCCCTACTCCTCTCCACTGTTAAAGCATACCCACATAATCCAAATTACTCTTCCCTATACCCATTCCTCCTTCTATCTGCTCATGTCCTCTCCACCACAGCAAGAGATCCTAAGCTCCCCCTTATTCCTTGCCCTACCTTGCCCTTCATTAAGCTTCTATACTTGTGCTTTGCTTCTAACCCCCTGCTATCCTAATCTCTGGCCTACTACCTCTGCTATAGCTAGAACCCTACACTCTCTCTTCCTTCCCTTTCTCCTCTTTCACTGATTGTTTTTACTGGATCCTTCCTTGCCGGTGCAGCCCCGCTCCGTTCGCCCTCGCTACACTCGGGCTCACTTCGCTCCCCTACCCCACCCCCATTCCCACCCACCCCCAGTACTGTTTCCTTTATACTTAACCATCCCTCCCCTTCCGGCCAAGCCATCCACTACAATTCCACTTTCTGCTTATCTCTACTCCCACATCCTTTCCTAACTTCCTCTCTCCACACCCAATCCAAACTACTCATCATGCTTCATCTACTTATATCTGCAACACTACTCACTCTACTCTCTATCTCTACCTCCTATCACTACCACCTCACATATCCAGTCCTCTGTTCTCCAACTTCTCACTCATTCTACAGCTTTCCTACTTCTTCTTGATTCACCATCTCTCCAAACCTATTTAACACCTCTACCTCAACTCTATATAAAAGACACATACTACAAGTTCTCAAACCATCTAATAAGACTAAATCTAAACCACCCAAATACTATCAACCTTTCACATCAATTGCTCTTCTCACTAAAGACCTACTCTCCTCCAGGGACATCCACCCCAAGCCAGGCCCCTCTACACCTCCTCTCTCCCCATCCCCCCATCTACCTTATCTTCCTCCTCCTTAGAATTCCCTTCCAACAACTTACCAAACACACAACCCCTGTCTCATAACTCACCTCAATGTAAGCACCTAACCTTTTATTCACTGAATATTCAAAGCCTAGCTAATAAAACTACTGAGCTACACTCTTGGATTGCTTACAAAACCCCTCACATCCTATCCCTATCTGAAACATGGCTCAAGCCACACATCTGTAATAGTGAAATTCTCCCTTCTGGCTACAACATCTACCGCTCTGATAGACCTTCAAAGAAAGGTGGTGGTGTAGCCATCCTCTACTCTAACACCCTCAACCTTGCACCTTACCCCACATCTATTCCCAGCTTCCACCCTGCTGAACTTCTCATTCTAAACATTCATCTGAATCCCCACAAAAAACTGGCTATAGCTTCCATCTATATTCCTTTTGGCAACAATATACTCATTCTAGAAAACATTTTATCCTGGTTCACTCTCAACATACCTTATGAAACACTCATTCTTGGCGATGTCAATATAGACTGATCAAAACTATCTACTGACTCTCGCTTACATAGTATTCACCTTCATGGTTTCCACCAACTCATTTCTACCCCCACTCGCTTCCACAAAACCTCAGCCTCCAGCTCCATAATAGACTGGATTCTTACCAACACCCCCCATCTCTACCACCAGCCCACAGCCTTATCAGACTCCCTTAGTGACCATCTCCCTACATCCATCCTAAGATACAACTCCCACACTCTTAAATCTCACATTTTCAAAGACTGTAGAAAACTATATACATTTAATTCTTCACAGTTTAACTCAGTTCTACAAAACATGGACTGGTCCATCCTTAGACAACTCCCTCTAAATGATTCTGTTAACACTTTTAACAGCATTTTCCTGAATACTCTGGACTCTCTAGCCCCCTCCAGGAAGATTAGAGTGAAATGCAATCATGCTTCCTGACTTTCAAAAGAAACTAAGTCCATCATGAAACAAAGAGACAATGTCTGGAAAGCCTGGATCAAATCTAAACAAACACATCTTCTTCTCAAATACAAACAAATATGCAATCTTGCTAAAAAACAGGCAATAATAGACAAGAGGTCATTCTATAGCTCAGGCCAGAACAAATATAATTCAAATCCTCGTAAATTATGGACAACACCCAACAGCATCCTTTACCCAGGTAGTCCCTCTAACCCCTCACCCTACCCAAACACAATTCCTGAGGAAACCGCTACCCTGCTTAATTCACATTTTATCTCCTCTATCCAAAATCTCCTAACCTCGCAGACTACCTCTTCCACGTTAACTGACCGCACACCCACCCCCAACACTACTTCTTTTTCCTTTAAGCCTGTTCCCATTTCTTACATCAAATCTCTACTGCTCAAACTCAAACCCTGCTCCCCCTCTACTGACAAATTACCTCCTACCTTTCTCAAACTCGCAGCTGACTTTATCGCCTACCCAGTGAAAATATTAATAAATAGATCTATGCAAGAATCTACTGTTCCTACCCTTTGGAAATCTTTCTACACTATCCCTCTCCATAAATGAGGTAACTCCACTGACCCTTCAAACTATCGACCTATTGCCATTCTGTCCCCGCTATCTAAGATACTAGAAAAATGTGTTCACACTCAGCTTCTTCATCACCTTCTCAATCAAAACGTACTCACCCCTACTCAACATGGCTTTCACCCCTCTCACAGCACAACTACTGCTCTACTCTCCTTCACTCACACCATTGCAGAATCTTTGGATAACAATAAACTTACTTCCTGTCTCTTTCTTGACCTCTCCAAAGCTTTTGATACAGTGTCTTATCCATTACTTCTATCTAAACTTGCTAACCTTCACCTTTCTACCTCCACCCTCAGCTGGTTCGCTAGCTATCTGTCTGGATGCAAACAATCAGTCAAATGGCTCTCTTCCCCTTCTCCTTTCTTGCCTATCTCTACTGGTGTTCCACAAGGTTCTATCTTGGGTCCCCTCTTATTCAACATCTTCACCAATGATCTTTTCACCTCATGCTATCAGTCTTCTCTCATACAATACACAGACGACTCCACAATCATTTCTACATCCAACATCTCTGACCTACACTCCCTAACCCAAACAGCTCTACTTTCCACTGAACAATGGCTTTCAGAAAACTTACTGATCCACAATCCCACAAAAAACAAACTCTTACTCTTTCTGCCCCACTCTCTTACTCATCATAAATCCTCATTTGTCATTAAGTCATGTAATAAAACAGCTATCCTACCTGACACCCACACCAAACTCCTAGGAGTCATCATCGATGATGAACTAAAATTCAATCAACACATACAGCAATGCATAAAGAAAACACATCAGAAACTAGGTCTGTTATACCGAAACAAAAAATATCTCAGTCCTGAGGCTAGACTCACCCTAGGACAAGCACTTCTCCTCCCCTCTCTCCTCTATGCCACGCCAATTCTCACAAATATCTAAAAAACTACTCTGAACAAACTCCAACAATCCTACCACAAAATAGCCAGATTCATCACTAACTCCCCAAACAACTCACACCACGGTATTGCTTTAAAGTCTCTACAATGGCTAGAACTCCCACAACTACTACATCTCTACCAATTTCACATGCTGCACTCTATGCTCTTTAAACCATCCTACTGTCCATCTTTATCTCTCCTTGTCTCTGTGTACACCCCATCTAGACCCCTCCGCACCTCTAATCAACAACTGCTTGATATTTACCACCCAAATAAGTCAGTAGGTAAGCTACTCTACAAACACTCTGTGGCCCAAGCCTGGAACAAACTTCCCCTTGCCATACGCTCAATCTCTCACACCCCACTATTTAAAAAGAAACTTAAGACACATTTACTCAGTTCCAGAATCTGCCCCTGCTATGACCCTACATAGTTCTATCCTCCCCCACATTGATATCACTCTCAGTTGATCCTTGTCACACTCTGCCCCGCTAGTACAGTTACTTAATATCTTGAGAGAAAAAAAAATGTTTTTGCTGTCATTTAACTGTTGTTAGTGTTGCTTTTCTATTGTTTATTACTGTAATGCTAATTTTATTTCTATTCTGTTAGCTGTGCTTGTCTACTACTGTAATGTTTTATTGTACTATCTGGAGCTTTTCTCCTCGGGTCTCCACTGAAAATGGGACAAAATCCCAGTTGGACTAACCTGGTTAACAAATGTCAATAAATAAATAAATAAATATGCATACCACTCACTATTTAAGCATTCTAGCAAAATCTGTACAGTTGTTAAGTGTAAATATGCATACAGTTTTCTCTCTGAACATTCTAACAGACTGTGTGCAGTTGTGTGGAATGATTATGCATACAACTTACTAGCGCTCCTGGGATCCAAAGTCCTGCTGTGTGTGACAAAAGCATTACAGTTAAGATCACTGTACACTATGCTATCAAGCAATTGTTGTGAGGCTTTGCAATGTATTTTGTCTAATATGACTAACTTGTTTGCACTTCCGACATTGTTATACAGCACTTCATACACATTTTATCTGCATACCACAGTGCGGCTAACACTGATTACTACAACAGTACTATTTAATAACTGCAACATTACCACAAAATATGTCTGCAGAGTAAACAGAAGCAATGCAGGGGTTACACCTTTATTTGCAGCATATTACACTATTCTGTATACTGGTACAACACTTTCTGAGGCTCTTACTTTTATTTTGTATTACAGTACATGCAGGCTATTTACTTACCTGCCTCGTGATGCATCCTTTGCAGCCTAGCATCATAGGCTTGCTCGTTCACAGCACGCTCATCTGCAGCTGTCAGAGAAGTACAGTGATATTTAGCCATACCTATCAATAGTATACACAAGCTAGGCAATTATTAACTATGTAGTGGAAGGAGTACTTACTCAGTTCCGGGGCATTCTGCATCTGCCTTGATTCATGCATCCACTATTCCAGGACATCCCCCTCCACCGCTTCAGGTCTGCATGGTGGTGCCTGATCTGCTCACCAGTCCGGGGGATACCTGTGGCACTAGTGAGGTCACGGGCGAGACTGTCCCAGGCCTCCGTTTTGTACTGCAAGCCCTGGTACTGGCCCTGCAGTAGTCTCCTGTCATGGTGCTTTAACAGGAGCCATACCATGAATTTGGACTCCTGGATGCCCCAGCGCTGCGCTCTAAAGTGAGTGCCTTCTCCCACTCCAGCCATTCTGCCTGCAGGGGGATGCTACAACTAGTTATGAGCCGTATTCCCATCTCTTCGGTTTAAGTAGGGCCAGATTTCTGCACTTTTCCATTATTGGCCAGTTTTGTAAAGGGTAAGCTATGGGCACACTTGCTTACTTCAGGTTGGCACTGCTTAAAGAGGTGTACCTGTGGGCATACTGTATTAACTTCCCTACATATTGCTTACAATTAATTAGTTGGGCTATGTTGCAGTTAGCATTGCTTATTGGTTATCTAGCATTATATTTGAATTTTGTCAACGATGTCTTACTCATTACAGGCTATATATGTGTCTGGTATCTGTCATTCATGTGTACATACACTGTATGGGGTTCTGGGGACTTCAGAACCTTATTACAGTGACACCTCAACTCTATGTTTACTGCAGTACTCCAGTTCACATATTTGTGGTCTGTGGCAGGTTATAGAACATTACACTGTACATAGATTCATTTCACATATTTGATTTGTTTCCCTGTTGTGAGTATTAGTTTGCTGATACCTCCTTTATATGTATTGCTATCATGGCGTAGTGGTTTACTACTATGACTGTGATGTACAGGGTCCTGCTTTCTAGCCTTGCAGAGGCTGGTTATTTTGTTGCTGGCCAGAACATGAGCTGTTGGGTACAGAGTGATTAAGGCACTTTAAAGCAGTTGTGAGCGGGTGTGCGCGGGTTTGTATGGAGCTAAGCAATGCTAACCTCCGGTTACAGTTTCTTACACTCAGTTAGCCTCTACATTTCTTCACCAGTGTGATACTCGCATACCGGCGCACAAATAGGCTTACACCCCCTTGCTCCCACACTTGCCAATGCACTGCATTTGGTGTTTGCATCTGACACTCACACCTCTGGGTGGGAGTGAGGACTACGATATTACCTTGTGATGCCTATTACATCGGATTACATGCCTACAGCATCGGGAATGGCTGCCCATTAGGCGTAAGCATGCCGGTCGACTGTATGGCATTCATGGCCTGTCCAGAGTTTGCTTCATACTATTGGTGTGTTCCTCTTACAATCTGCACCTGTCTGGCTAATACCTGGGAACTGACACCATTAAATACCGACAAGTAATTGGGTTTTGGAACCCACATCCTTCAGCTGAGTCATACTACTGCATACCTATTATTCTATCATCTTTCTAAGGTTGTAAGTAGAATATGTGCTTTCTGTCCCTATCAGACCTCTCAAACGATTGGGGACAAATATCAACTGAATCAGGGAAGTCATAACAACATCAGGGACAATCAGGGACACATTTAACATATTAGTGCTGTTAACTTGAAACATTGACAGACTCAGAGCATATGAATTAATACACATTTTCTGAGGTAAAAGAAGTTTATAACTTTTAATTATTGTCATTATTCATTATGTGTAATTCACCACCATTCCTCCAAAAGTCACTAGTTTTAGGAGGGATTAAGAGGGCAGAGTTCAAATTTGAGTCAAAATCAGGGACAACCCTGGAAATCAGGGAGAGTTGAGAGGTATGGTCCCTATTTGTTCCCCCAATGGTTTATGTCCTGTCCAGTGGATTTGCTCTTAGGGGTTGAGAAGTATGGGCATAAGCTCTGCCCATTTTGGAATATTACTTACATCCCCGGGGCAGTCCTAATATG
>NC_056729.1:1040990940-1041088440 GCF_019279795.1 Protopterus annectens
AAGGCCGGCGTTAGGCTTGCGCCAACCGTGTGGTGTGAAGATGGCGCAGTAGCGCCAAATGCATATTAATGAAGGTGTGCTGCCGCCACAGCCACATGCATAGGAAACAAGCGCGAGTGCATAGGACATGTCGAAGTGCCGTATGGAGGCGTGGAAATGTCAGCTGTCGACGTGCAACCTAAAATGCTTGCATATAACAATTTGCATGCAATAGTAATCACATCTGTCAGTGTCCATGGATACTGAAACATATGTAAAGCATGCAAGACAGTTCCTGCGAACATAAAATGAAGAAGCAAACACAAATGCACGGTAGGGAATAACGGGTCACCATCCCTCGAACAAATGACATTGAAAACCGTGTGCCCGTAGTCCAACGTAGTGTAGATAGTTATACCAAGTGGAAGTGAAACGCATCATGTTAGCGCGCCGCCGATAGCTACGTCCAGCCCAATGGTCAGAGTCACCAGCTGTCCCACATTGTGAGGGAGAGTACACAGCTGGGCAGATGTGTCCATAACAAAACCACAATAAATGTAAATATCTATCGACCGTATGACAGAATTATATCCCACAATGCATGTAATAGTCACATGCAATAGGAATGTCCGTATTTAACATACCATATGTGACAAGAAATAGAATAAGCATGAAAACAAAACAGAAGGAGCATATAAACTGCTACAACAATAAGGCAACATGTAGGCTTAAAGGAACAGTATTATCCATAGCGTTGACTGTGGGTATGTGTTGTCCAGTACAATCGGATATGTGTCCAGAATATATCCCATCCTGGACATAGGAAAAGGTGGCATCCTACCAATGATCAGAGCAGTCGGCCAAAATCTGCACATATGCGGTCCAAGCCGTACTTGTCAGGATGTGTCACAGTTGAATGGGTATTACCCGGGTGTACCAACCATGTCATGAAAGTTAAGTATGGGCGTGTACCTATGTGTGTGATGTATAGCATGTGGAAGGTGAAACATGCCAGGGTAGTCCACACAACCATATAGGTACCTGACATATGTAGTGTATGCAATGTGTTACCTTGACCGTGTCATGGGCCATCAACCAAAGCAGTGATGGATGGAGTGTCAGGAATATGTGTGTGGGGGGGATGGGTAATGGTATAATCCTCAAAGGTGAGACTGTGTCATATGCAGAATAGGTGAACTGGAGGTGTATGAAGGAGCAATGGGTGAATCAGAAAGAAACACAAAGAACATGTATACACATCTGCAATACAACGGGACAGGCCATACTGTAGAACACAATCCCACAAACATATGAATATTAAAATGTGCGATACAAATGTACAGAAATGTCACCGGCACATACCCACAGATTGGTCCTGATGGAACCGGCCAATTCAAATGCAACACACCTGGATGCATAGTGGAATATCCATTATCCCCTCCACAGCACACAACCCACCCCCATACCTGAATGTCCACCAAATCCAGCCATACTTGGCCTACTAACTTGGCGCAGCCACATCTACACATAGTGACCACTACTCATATGTAGTAGGCAGTGTTACCCTAGGCAGTTTCAGGATTGCAAACTATGTATCCCTTGCATGTAAAACCCCCAACACATTTTCGTAAAGCTAAAAGAATGGTCGGTATTGGTCTTGTTAAATTTTTGGATATCCCTCATGGGATCAGTAACTTGTGTAAACATCAGAATGGGTATCAAGACATGATGTCCAGTCCTGTAGACATCTGGGCACAAGTTGGAATGTGCAGTAGTGGTGCACAAGACTGTCCAGCCCTAGATGGTCATGCAGAACCTACTACCCAGGATCAAACACCTGCCCGTGACGCATGTGTCCCAACATGAATAATCGAGAGAATATATTGTACACATTCGCATAGTGGCACTTGGAAATAGAGTGATGAAGGCACTGACATAAACAGGATACCCCCTGATCCACTGTGTGAGGGACAGTCACTGTGTGGGTAGGTGTGTCCTGACCAACAATGATACAATGCCAGATGTCCTGTGATTGTAGGAAATAACTATGTACCATACTGCATGTAACAGTTGCCTAAAGCGGTCATGTCAGGATAGAAAATACGTAATTCGTACAAGAAACAGACTAACAACTAAAGTGCTAAAGGTATAGGCTCTCAGCTAGGAAAATAATGAATGTTCTAAACCTGTACTGACCGTGGGTATGTGTTGGCCTAAACAATCTGGTGTCCCCAGAATATATCCCAACCTGTACATATGACAATGTGTCAACCCTACCAATGGTCAGAGCATTCGCACAATAACTGGCCAGCCTCTTAATCACTCACAAAGCCAGTGACCTTTGGAGGAAAGGTGTTGAATGAGAATGACTAATTACAACAATTAAGAGAAATAGACGCATTTAACTGCAGAAAATTAGTAGTAATACGAATCTGTCAACACGTTCCAAGTTAATAGTACTAATATGGTAGAAGTGTCCGTGATTGTCCCTGATTTGTCATAGCCTTGTCCCTGTCACTGTAGAAACTAGTCCCCGAGTATCACAGAGGTCCGTACACATATGTACACCAACCGTCACATTTGTTGACAGGACTATTGCATACCTGTAGTGAATTTATAACTGATGTCCAGGATAATATTCATTGTATATATAAATGAATGAAATAGTCAAATGTGAAGGGAAACACGTGGAAACCCCTCCCCCCCTGTAATATATAGTGGAACCACTCCCCACCTTATATTATGTAGTGCCGACCTAATAATGTGGTCAGAGGTGCCCAAACACCTGCGTCTATAAACACAGGTAGAATGTTAAAATCTGGACTAACTCTGTCCATGTGCTACGTCTGATATTTGAACAGCTACAGGGCAGTTCTAGTCACCAGTTGGACAAAGCTAAACCCGGATAAGAACATGAACACCCTGACAATCAAACACACGTATGTGCGAGGACTATAAGAGTAGGAGTTCTGAATATCATTGGAGTGAGTAGACATGCAGCACGGGTCCAGAGCAGTAGGAAATAGGGAATGTCGGAAGTGTAGTACTGCAGTTTTCCCAGCAGGAGAATGGATGCCTGCTGTGTAAGTGAAGCGGTGAGGCGTATGTCAGAGTAGCTATGAACCATGGGTATACATATAAATGAGGCAGAACAACAATAGTGTAGTGGTTAGAGCATCCGCCTAACATAAAGGAATTCCCGGTTCAAGTACAACTATAGCACATATTAATTTATTGTGTAATAAATGCCTCTGTGCTGTAAAGCCAACATTTATACATGTAAAGGTGATCGTGTGTCTCGCTTGGGGCCGATAACCGGATTCCATCAATCAAAGTGGTACTTTCGTAAGGAATAAGGCACATGTAATCACAAAGAAGTGGCAGTAAACATATGTAACTCAGAATAAGTAGATGTAAGTGCGCCTGCGCGGGTGTACGCAGCTTGTAGCATAGCAAATGTATGTTGTCTTGTACAGTTGTAACTTTTATATATATAGATATATATAGATAGATAGATAGATAGATAGATAGATAGATAGATAGATAGATGTGTGTATAGATAAATATCCACAGACATAACAGAAATATGCAATTATATATCTATACATATATCTATCTATATATATATATATATATATATATATATATATATATATATATATATATATATATATATATATATATATATATATATATATATATATACACATATATATAGAATGAACGCCGAAAGACGAAAGCAAACATAAGGGTTGTGAAGGGAATCTAGAGCAAGTAAGGTATTATAAAGTGCTCGCAGCATATGTCAGATAAAGCTGCACAAGAGTGAGTAGAGCACCGCTATTCACACCAGAGGCAGGGTTATACCAGTGGCAATAATATCGTTGAAGTGCTACGTCAACATTATACACAGACGGAATGTAGTACATGTTGCGACCACCTACACTTGTAACCCGCAAATCGTTCGTAATCCATAACACCAGGAAAGGCACGTATGTGCAAATATGAATGGATGGGGACCCTGTGAATACAAGAGGCGGTACAAAATGTGCGTAGGGCCCCAACGCTCTGGAGAGGGCAATGTGTAAAGGTGTGTCATGGCTGCGATATCAGGTGGATAATGGCTGTTATGCGTGGAAACTCAACACGGGTGTGCTGGAGAAACTATGGATATGCGATTATGGACACAGGAGTCCTAGGGTATGTTGCACCGGTTGCAATGGAGTGGCCCGTGGAGGTCAGCTAGTACATAGGTGCGATTCCCAGATAGAGCATCATCTGTGTGGAGACATGCGTGAATGGGCGTATCGTCATCGGACGTTGTGCGTCAGGGCTGGCAGCCCGGCACGTAAAACCTATCTGCCAACCATGAGCAGAACGGAGTTCTGCTGTGACAACCCCAAACTGGGAAAAGCAGAAAGACACAACTACATGCAGACATCAATATGTTGATGTACAATCTCAGTAACACAAACACTCATTCGATTAACATTAATAATATGAATGTGCACAGAAACAAACACAGTAGCAGGAATAATAGGCTGTGCATACGAGTAATAGGTCGAATAACACTGTATCACATCACACTTATCAGCGGCACCCCAGACATGAAAAACGTGCGACATCTGTCCACTGTATAACATGCAGTATACTGATCACAAGTTCACCGGAGTGAAGAGTCGGTGTCATAATGACTAAGGCAATAGTATGCTGTTGAAGCAGAGATAAAACCCAATACGCATGTGTAAGTGTCTATGTCCAGGAAATGTATAGGTTAATGGACACACAGATGTATATATAGATAAAAACGTATATATGTATATATATATATATATATATATTTTTTTTTTTTTTTGTTTTTATTTATATATACACACACATATATATATATATATATATATATATATATATATATATATATATATATATATATATATATATATATATATATATATATATATATATATATACACACACAAAGATATAATATATATATATATATATATATATATACATACACACACATACAACAGGTATTGATATATACACATACACACAAAACAAATATATATGTCATTGTAGATATACACATGTACATAACTAGGTTACTTTACAGCAATTAGGGGTAACATATTTACAGCCCGGGCATATGTGACTGGGAGGTCCAATAAATAAACATTGTACCCCCCACATCGCCCAGCTAGGCCGGTCAGGCATACAGACAGGCAATAAAGATAAATACACTGCTGCTGTCCAAAACACCATCCGGAAAGTACCAGTGGGAGAGATCTGCAAGGTCTGCACTTTAAACATGGATAACGGTGTCCCTTGCGGGACCCCAAAAATTCAGTGTACGTGTGAACCCGTTGTCATCGATGTGAGCAGGATGTAGGTGTACATGGAACAGTAGGTTGTGCAAGTGTGATAACACATGGGTTGACAAAGCGTACAACATGTGTCCCGAGACGGGGAGAGTGGGCAATGTGTAGGGGTGTGCTCATACCCCGGTTGCTCTCACAGTAAGTATTTGTCATGAGTGCTGTAGAGGGGTGCCAGGTAGGTGAACCATGGGTATGCAATAATGGGCTTAAGTGTGCAGGTGCTGGTTGGCAGAGATGTAGTAGGCCCACCCAGTGGAAGTCATTAATATTCCTATGTGGGCATAGCAGATGCCTATACCTCCCAAACCTGAAGAGCACATCTACCGGATAGTCTGTAAACCATCGGGGGTATACATAGGGACCAAATCAGTGCCGTGTACCCGATTAGCATAGACGTACATAGTTATGAATCATAATGTAATAAAGTCCAACTAAACACTTCCAGAACTAATGATATTAGGTGGACAGGTGGTGGAATACAGGTAATGACAGATGACAACATGTATGAGTCATAAACAGCATGTACCTCGACAAACGTGAATGAATACATATGCTCTGTGACGGTCAATGTGTCTGGTTAATAGAACCAATCATCTAAATGTGTCCCACAGTGTGTTATGCAGTGTTCCTGATACAGTGTTCATTCTCCCCCATTGGTATGTGAGGTCTGCTAGTGATGGAAAGTGCATAATTTGCTGACCACCTTAGGTAGATGATAGCATAATAGATGAGGTTTGCCACCCGTACGTCTTTGAGGGACACACCCGTCTGGGCAGTTCTGTCCTAAAAATGAATGTTATGGCACATGGCCTGTGAGTTCGGGAAAGGAGGCCATAAATTGTGTGTAGTGGTGTCATAAATTAATTTGTTGTATCAGAAACAGCTACATGTAATAGGAAACAGTATTAGCAATTATAATGCTACAAGAATAACCTTAACGTATGCAAACCGTTGAAGTAGTCAGTTTACTACTGGCTGTGGGTATGTGTTGCCTTGACACATGTGTTAGCTCTACATATAGGATCTATAGGGCCGCCACCATTCTGAATGGCCAAAGTGGGACCTGCTCTGTAGAAATGCCAGATGTACCAGGGCTGAACATACCTACAGCCATGCATAGTACAGAAATATACATATCAGCACAAATCAAAGCATAGTCTAGCAGCAGTAAAGTTGCTTATGCTACTACATATAACATATCGACATGTCAGGTATACAAGACCTGTAACAAGCAACCACTACAGACACGTAGAATATGAGAATGTCCCCTAATCAGGACAGTTGCAATGGCTAGAGTATTGTCACATGACATATGCCTAATGAGGGACTGTCCCATGCAAAGTGGGAAAGGTGTTACTCCTACAGTCTCCCGTCGTGCAATCTGAAAGGTGGAAAACGTACAGTAGGTATGCGGTAGCATGACTTGGCAGACAGCTACGTTAACAAAATAACATTCACATGTCAGCATTGCAGAGTACTGGTTCCCATGTATCAGGCAGATGGGAGCAGATGATATGAGGAACATGCATATAATATGATTACATCACTGGACAGGCCGCCGAGTCTGTACAGTCGAACGCCTGCCATCGTCAAATGGTTAGACATACCCAATACTGTAGTCATGTAGTCCGATGTAATACACATCACAAGGGATTGCACACATCCAGCGTGAGTGACAAATGTAAGCACAAATGTCGGTGAGCGAGCGGCTGTAAGTGTGTTTGTCTACCAGTATGCCAGTAGTGCACTGTCAAAGAAATGTGGAGTCTAAACGGGTATAAGGTGCTGTAACCAGAGGTCAGCAGTGCTTAACACTGTGCAAACCCACGCACAACTGCTCCCACCTGCTGGAATGTGCCTTACCCAGTCTGTATCCAAAGGCATCGGTCTGTCCGCAAACAAAGAACCGT
This sequence comes from Protopterus annectens, assembly GCF_019279795.1. Taxonomy (NCBI): domain Eukaryota; kingdom Metazoa; phylum Chordata; order Ceratodontiformes; family Protopteridae; genus Protopterus; species Protopterus annectens. The sequence goes on from NC_056729.1 coordinate 1,040,998,211, forward strand.
CCTATTCACGTGTTGGTAGCAGTACCCTGCGCACATAGCTCATGTGAATTAACAATAGACCATGGCATATGTACAAACAATAGACCACACACACACCATACAGCACAGTCATCCAACAGTATAGCAATGTACTGGCAGATATGTCCGGACCACTGGTGTATGCCTGCCTGGCCGTCTTGTGTTTCAGTGTGTGAGCATGCCCAGTATGACTGTTAAGCATGTTGTTGACCGACATTACCGTCATACCATCATGTGTGTGAGCATGCCAAGTATGGTCAACTGTATCGCATGTGTCACATGTCCAGATAGTCAGTACTGTGTTGCCGACCCCTCTGTTCTACACAGACAGGTGTCATGCTGTGTCTACAGGGTAGCTAATGGTCATGTGGCATTGACAGTTGCTACATGTCTGCATAGCGTGGGGGGACATCCAACTGCATCCACAGTCCTACACAGCACCATGGGTGGTGCACATGACTCTCATGTGTGTAGGTTGGATGGGGGGCACAGCTGACAGTTGTACAAATCTGCCTCTACTGTACTGGTATGCCAGGTACTCCATGTCAGTGTGTGGACCTACCTAAATTGCTGGTTGGAGGGATACTAGTGTACGTCAGATCCCAGCTTTAAATACCAGCATAGGGGTGTTGGACATCCTAGCTTTCACAACCTACATCAAACTGCCTGGCCTGCTGTAGTCTGTGTGTGTCTTTGGGGGTTGGAGTCATTCATTGGGCATATCCATAGGCCGTTGTATATCATTTGTCTGTATTGGTCTACACCTGTCCAGCTGCATGGAATGTGTGTGGGCTGTACGGATACACATGATGTTCAGCCCATAATCTGCAGTGGGTTAGGACACCCTGTGTACTACTGGCTACCATTGTGACCCCCATATGTGCTACAGATGTCATGGTGCCACTATGGACATGTACTGTCTGCTGCCCTAACATTCAGCCACCAAAGTCTCTTGTATGCTCACATACATACCATAGCAATGGGTAAACACACATTGTAATACAACTGCCAATTGTTAGGTCGATAGACTTACCCTGGGAGTGTTCTGGACCTGAGGATGGTGCTGGAGGGCTGCCTATGTTGGATGCACACAGTGCACCTCCTATACATGGCCGAGCACAGGTAGTGTCATGTTTGGCATCCATTGTACTGTGTGTGGGTCGGAGAGGGGAAATCTGTGGGTACCTACTGTGTCAGTGCATATGCCTTGTGTTGCTTCTTTGCCAAGGCCAGGTCATACTGTGCACAGCCTTTCGCCAACTGGGCCTTGCTAAGGTAGTTCCTTTGCCAAGTCACACTGTGCCTGTACAGGCCTTGCCAGTGGTGTTGGGCTGTGTGGCACTGCCCCATGCTGTTCCTGCTGCAACTGTTACTGCAGGATCAGATTGTGTAGCATAGCAAATACCATAACAGATTGTGTGCATGTAGCTAGTGAATACTGCAGGGCTCCACCGGATGTGTCTGGATACCAGAACCGTGACCTGAGCATCCCAAACACATGCTCAATTATATGTCTTGCCTGTGCATTCGCCTCATTATGGTATGAGTGTTCAGGTGTGTGTGCATTGCTGATGGGTGTCATCAGCCACGACACCAGTGGTTACCCAGCATCCCCCACTAATAGACTGTAGGGGATGTCCATATTGGCAAAGTTGTGGTACAGCTGTGTTAGAAGCCATATATCGGAATCATCATTGCTTCCAGGGCAGACAGCACACACATTCAATCTAATGCCCTGGCCATCGCATATGGCCTAGCTGTTGGAGGGTATGCCCCTGCAGTGAATGAGGCCCTACCCCGCTCACCGGGTGGTGCTTTGATGTATATGTGTGTGCAGGCTATAGCACCCAGTACCCCAGGGTAGTCATCCATGTGGTTGAAGAGATGCATATTGCTGGTCTACTAATCACGTGTGTTGAGGACATGTACGTGTTCACTAGCATGTGTTGACATGGCGTCTGTGAACTGGTGCAATACTCTGTATGCAGATGCCTGTGAGATCCCCATGATATCCCCAGGTCTGCTGTGTGAGGTACCTGTGGCTAGTATACCTAGGCCAACACATACCGTGGTATCAACTGTGATGGGTTTCCCTCAGCCTGTTTGATGTGTCAGGTGTGACAGGCACAGGTCAACAAGCCGCTGTAGGAGGTCTCTGTCCACCCCATAGTGCTCCACCATCCCCAGCTCATGTAGCCCCTGGTAAGTCACCCTGGGTCTATAAAGTCTTATGTCACCTCAGTAAGGGTTGTTTGGCAGCATACACATCCTCACTGCCCTCAGCCTCCTACACATGTTGGTCTATGTTGCCTGCTGCAGCCCTTCTCATTTGGTTGGACTGTGTTGTGAAATGTCCCCACAGGTATACACCGGTGGTGTAGAGTGTGGAAGAAACCTGTGTGTATGCTGCTTGCTCACATTACCGTACTGTTCAGGTGCGGGCTGGCCATGTCATCTGCTGATTGTGTGGATCATCATCTGTTTGTGCAGCCTGTACACCCTGACTACCCCACTACTGCTTTTGTCCCTCCCAATGTCACCAGGCAGATATAGACATACCCATAGCTTAGGAGTGCTAAAGCAGGAGCACTCCCGAGGCACAGTTCTGCAATGTACATACAGTATGCCTGACCCCCCTCCCATGCTGTCAACTATATTCGAGCCCTGCACCCAGCTAACTACACACATACACTCCAGGGATCTACATCACACCTTGGGAATAAATGGGATACACTATTGTCAACCTCATCTGCATAGTATAGTCTTCGAATGAATAGTTATATGACCCATACCAAACCTCCAAATTAATAACCACTGCTTAGTGTCGCTCAGATCCATACACAACTGGTAACAGGTGCCTTACTATCACCATATTCGATGTCACATGGTCTTCCTAGCAACAAAATAACCGGTGTCTACACGACTACAACCCGGGACCCTGCACACAACAGACGATGTGCATTACCACTACGCCATGGCAGATATACATACATCTGAGGTTATCACGTACAGATCATCCGGCACAAACATTCAATAGTGGTGATGTCCCCAGACATATATGTTTATATCTATGTCTATCTCTCTATATCTACATATATCATATATGTTGTATGTATACATATATACATATATATATATATATATATATATATATATATATATATATACATACATGCATACATATACATGTACACACATATGTAGATATTGCATTTATATCACAACAGTGGACCACATGACAGCAAAGCATTAGACAGGAATGAAAAGGAAACTACATGTGCCACCTGCATCATGTAGTGTTGTTACTATCAAGGCATGTGTGTTTTGTTGCGTCACACGAGTCAGACTGTATTAAGGGTAAGAGTAGGGCTGCTAACATTTACTCACCAGACAGTACACCCTTCAAGACAGTCAACCAGAGTGTTCAGTGTAGGAATCCATCCTGACGTGGGGTATGGACATCTGTTGCCTGGATGACCACTATCGCTATACAGGATTTCAATGATCATGCCCATAAACAGAGGCACATAACTGACACAAGGTGTCACTGGGCATGCTCACACACTTAGTAGCATACGTCCGTTTGGAATGTACTGTGTGTCGATCTACACAACGGCGTACTGGGCATGCTCACACACTTAGTAGTAGCGAAGGGCTGTCTTGTATGCACATGGATTCTAAACATGGAAGGACACAGTGTGACGATAGTGAACATTGTTAGCACGAATGCTGCACTACATATATCTGACACCGGTCATCAGTGCTAGATGTGTAGCATTCGTAATCACAGCTGACAATCCAGATCCAACAATGGGGAATACGGACATCTCTGCATTGAGGAACACCTGGCATATGGCACAGTTGTGCACAATAGCACTACCACCGTATACCTCAGATACAGACATGTGGGCCATAAGACCGTGACGGACCACTCCAGGTGTTAGTGTCCCCACGTACATGAAGGCCACTCACATGTACCCACCAGTACACACTCAAGAGCCTTCACAGATGTCTCAGGTGCAGATCACAGTGGTAAATGTCGCATTCTACTATGTAGCCCTCAGACATCACCATGTCCTTGGACCAGCAACACACATCCATACATTACTACAACACCATGTTACTCATGACCAGTGTACTGTACATAGGACTACAGCAACTGTGCAGACTACACATGTACTGACAGTGTTCCATCATGCGTTATACAATGCAATGATACCACTGTTCATAACCAGGTCGGCTCTATACATAACAGGGGCCCTGGGTCTTACACAGATGACTGTTGCTGTACACCAAAAAACACTCATGTTTGGATATGACATACATGTAATTGCCATGGATATGTACATGGCCCACACACACACACACACACACACACACACACACACACACACACACACACACACACACACACATAACACATATGTACATAGCATAGCTTTTGCTGTCCTCCGTGCAGACAAGTGGCTACAGCAATCACACGCATACACATGGAAGGTAGGTCCATGGCTGTTGAATGCTAACAGTACATAAGGTAACAATGTTGACTGAGGTAACATTCCCTGTGTACTAGTTACCCATGACAACTATCATATCATACAACAGTCCATGTGTCATGTATGTCATCACACATGTCCACCAATTGCAATGCATACAAACATGGCTACATGACAGGAATGTAGGACCAACACACATGTACATGTAGTGGTGTGCATTCAGCTACCATGCATGTGCAGTAGCTGATGTATGCCACTCATCTGTGTCTAACTACAACATGCAGTTGCAATGCAGCCCCATCATTGACACCTGTATATGGTGAAATACTGACAGTACAGTAGGATGTACATCAGGTATGGATGGATGTGTGTACATAAAGTGGTGGTCCACCTTTGCAGATGGATGTTTGCTGAAGACAGCTCACAGGTGTGTCACAAGCCATCCTACCATGACATATGCAAACAGTACGCTATGTTACTGTTACTTGAAGGTGAAGACATACAACCTACACAGCGGTCAGGGTGTTACTGACTGTAAAATCACTTGACACCTGTAACACTTACATCCTCCCATGTGCATATAGCAGCACAATTGCTGAAGGTAGCGTTGGTACACATAATGCGGCTAATACTGCTGCATGTCTGTCAGACGTATCATCATATAGCAGGTGCATGATTCACAGAACTGCCATGTGTGTTTGCTTGTGTGACCATATATGCCACATCTGGTGGGGAATACATCCCAATTGTTACACACCCCTGTACACTGTTGTAGAGATCTGTACATACTGCAGTGTAGAAAGCAAGACGTAGGCAGGGGTGGTGTGTGTATCACACACATGTCAGCTATCTACAGACATTTGTGGACTCCAGTGTGTGTGTGTGTGTGTGTGTGTGTGTGTGTGTGTGTGTGTGTGTGTGTGTATGTATGGCTGTCTGGTGCATGGAGTGAGGGTGTATGCTACCATACAGAACAGACAGGATCCATAACCCCTCATTGTGATGCAGTCTACTACTCTGTTGATGCCATCGGTCTCAGCCTTACTGGCTACCTGTACATGTTCATTCTCTGTGTCGAGTCATGTGGGTGCACAGTACTGTGAAGGTGATTACCACATAGGCAGGGGTCCTCATCTCAACACTATCGAGTGTGCCTTATAGTGCCGTTGTCCCCGTGAGTGTGGGCATGTTACTGTGTGTTTCTGTGTATGTCTGTGCGTGTTCTCATCATGTAATGTGGCAGTGTATTACTGCTACACAGTGAGGCCTCATGTTATCAACTGGCCTCTAACGTTGACATCAGCCAGACCGCTGTGTAAACCCCCTGCACCATGTCACTATACCTGTGATGTGACCCCGTATGGATGTCACGTCTCTAGCCACTGTAGCCTATTAAACAGCTCACATGCTTTGGATCAGTAGATGTGTGGACATCTGTGGAATGGTAGCCTTTCTAACAGTGAGGTTGAGGCTATGTATAGCATGCTGGTATTGCCATACATGCCTGTGAGTACTCCACATTTACACATGGGAAACTGCAAAAACTGCTACTTATTGGCACATGCAATTAGACCTTAAGGAGGGAAGCAGGGCATCATTACCAGCATGCTGTTACTGTTGTTACCAAGACACATACTGTGAACATATAACAATGCATTCTAAACCTGTACTACATGGTATGTCTGGTGCATGTCAACAGTACACAACAAATGTAATATACACTTATCTCTCTATTCTATTCACCCAGTGCATCAGACCATATGAGCATGTCCCTGCACCGATGGTGTGGATGACAAGGATGCGGCACAGGCATCATCATATGCACAGGGTGATAATGTTTGCCAGGGGCATAGGATGCACCAGTGGATGACATCGTGTGTGTGGGTTAGGGCCGGTGATCTGATTGGACTTGTGTGGTTGTTATGCATGTGGGTGTTGCGGTGCCCTACAGATGTTTCTGCTGTGTGAGTGTATGTGTGCACACAGTTCTGCCATGTGTCTGGCCTATACAGGGGTATTATTGACAGCTCCAGACTGTACAGACCAGGATGTACAGCTCACTGTGTCTGGCCATGGCCACGTGACCTGTGCCTGCCAGTAGTTGCACAGGCACTACCAGGCAGAGGTACAGATTGGCTACTGTCCGATGACACATGTCCACTGGAACCGTGTCCCCACTGGGAATGTCCAGGGCCACGTCCACGTGGCCTGCTGTGTCCTGGTGTGGACAGCGCAGCACCAGCTGCACTGCTACTGCTACCGGCACTGTGGGAGTGGGCATGTGAGGTAGCTCATTCACGTTGACCTGCACCAGGTGGTGTAGCTGGCCTACGTTCATGTGGCCTATGCCTCACTCCTACCAGATGTTCCAGCACAGACAGCTCACGCTCACGGATTGCCATGCCACGGTCAAGGATTCCAACCATGTCACCCAATTGCCTGTCCAGAACATCAGCAATCTACTGTTGAGCATTTGCCAATGCCTGGATGTTGTCATTTAAAGAACGGATAGCAGCCCTCTGAAGCCTCTACCCTTCTCTGTTCTGCCATTCAGCATGTGCCTGTGCCACCATTACAGTCTGAAACATGCATCTGGTGACACCAGCTGCTGTGCTCTGTCCTGCAGGTGCATGTCTTCCAGAGGTCCTCCTATGAGCAGCACTGGCCACATGCCTGTGTGGCACATCTGCAGTCATTACACTGACACCATGGTGTGAAGACACACATTCTGTAGCCACCACATGTTCCTGTTCCAAGCTAACACATGCTGACTGTCCTTCCTCTATGGCCACTGGTGATGGGGTATGTGTTGGCATGAGAACTGTGTGCAGGGAAGAGTGGGACATAGCTGGGATGGCAACCATTGGCACAGATTCAGCCCTTGACAACCCTGCCTGTACCACATGCATATGTTCATCACTGCTAGGGTCTGTGGGGACACTAACATTAGATGGACCGCAGGAGGGTAACGCACCTACATCACCTATGAATGCAAAGAAAGACTCTACATTACAATAGACAGACAGACAGAGACACAGACACACACAGACAGACAGAGACACAGAGACAGACCATGCATGTGATTTGACAGAAGGCATGCAGCATGCATGTGATATAGCAGACGGCATGCAGCTCAGACATTAATAGTGGTAGTTAGCATACACCCCTGGGTTGCACACAACAGCAAGCAGGTGTCATATCAGAATCCATGCAGTTCACATAATCATGGTAGTAAGCATGCATCCCTATGATGCACTATATGGACCAGCACAGGTTAACAGTACACATGGCTGATGTGACCTTGACATTAACATGTAGTATGACATATAATCTGCTGATGTGTGCATTGACATGCATACATGTCTGACACAATGGTGTCCTGACACATGTAAAGCGGTGTAATGTGTATCACATTGCAGTGTTGTCTGCATGCCCTACAGATAGAATGCACCTTTATCAGATGTGCATGAGCATTGAAGGGTAGTATGAGGCATCTACATTGCTATACAGTGTGAAGTACAGACACTGTGCCATTGCATGGCATCATGAGGCATCTATATTGCTATACAGTGTGGAATACACACACACAGTGCATAGCCATGACTGCGTGCATACACATTACATAACTACTGTGGATTGTGACCCACGTCGCTGAGGTGTATATACACTAAACCATGCTGTGTCATGTGACGGGTCACTGGAAGACCTACGGATGACACCCCTGCCAAACTACTAAAATGTCTTAGCTGCCTGGCAACCATGTCCACACATGGCAGACTTGTCAATACATCATGTCCCACATGACATTTATGTACCACACACGAGGTGCACGGCTGACAGTGATGTCCAACAGCAGCAAGGGAAATGTATGGTATCTGTGGCCTGATGTGGTGTCTATGTCTGTGGAAGCTGTACAGGTGACTACTGTCATGCTATGACACAGTCATGATGTTCAACACATCTTATATGGTCAAATTAAGTGACACCTCCACAAGCTGTGCACAGGCTTTTAGGATGTCCAGTGTTCCACAACAACTATATAACCATTCAACAAAGGCTATAGTTGGACCATGTGTGGACAATGTGCAACAGGGTGTATACACATCACATCTACTGTGTGTTGCTACATGTCTCTGGCCATCCTCCATGGCCATGTGTGAACATGTGTTGGCCAAATGTTTGTGATGGCCATCTATCTCACATGTCTGTGTTGTCCCATATGACATACACCCATAGATGTCAGATACGTCACTGTCCACAAGGTTATGCAGACAAAGGGTTGTATGTTTGGTATGTGGGGTATGTATTATGGGATAGTGAGACAATATTGCAGCCGGAACACTACATGTCTGGGACATGTCAGATGGCACGTCACAATGTGTTCACCCATTGCAGGGGCATATTACACAATGGTGAATCCTGTGGGCTGCCCATATCCCAGCTCACTGTGTGGTACTGTTTGCGTACCACACATGTGTTGTTCCAATGTATAGCACATATGCCTACATTGAACAACACCTCCACCGTTGTATGCACAGCTGTCCACACATCTAGCAATGACAGATACTGTGGATTCATGTCGGTGTTTCATTTAGTTTGTATATATTGCACATGGGTAGCCAGTGTGATTGATGACAGATGCGACCTGTATATCGTGACTGGACCATACATTATGTGTACATGTGTTAACTGGCCACATGGTGAATAGATCTATGCCTTAACATGCCTGCTACTGATAACTGTCTCACCTGCAATGGACTGATGTCTGTGCGACATGCCAGAGGTACCTGTATAGGGGTGACACAGAAGTTTGAACATTATCCATGACTGTATGACAGCTACAGGGTGCACTGTGCATGTTAACACATTCGCCTGTACAATAGCATATAGTATGCACATGTATGCATACACAGGGTAGCATACTATAGTATGCAGCATGTGTGTAAACATACCTTGCATATGATGTTACATTACATATTGTACAGTGACACATGCAACTAAATGGGATATAATAGTCATATGTGCAGTAGTGACTTACCAGGCAACTCCAGGCTCGGTGGTTGGGAGACACCCACCTCCATGATGGCAGCTACTGTTTGTGGATACTGTTCTGAGGGTGTCCCCAGGCTGGCCAGTAGCTCCTCGGTAGCTGTGAGTGGGGGCTGGATTGGTGGCCCACCACCTGTTCCACCTTGTTCCCTGGCCATTGCATTGACACGCTGTTTCACATGTCGTATCAGGTCCGTGCAGTGTCTGCACACCTGCTGGTAGGTGCGGTTATGGCCACCCACATCATTAACCCTCCTGCGAAGTTCCTGCAACAGGTCGTCACGCTGCTGGGCATGCTGTGGCACATGGCTGAACAACACCTCATAGTTATCATGGAGGTACGGTATGAGGGCATCATCCTCCAGGCGGCTATACGCTGGCAGGCGTGAACGAGGCATTATCTGGAAGACATAATGATGGAGACAGGTCACAGTACCACAGAGATGTACAGAGATACAGCTGCACATACATTTGTATTAAATTTAGTACATATGAACAGTTATCTTTGCAAATCGTCATGACACTGACACGACTGACATGTTTGTGTCACACACATGTAACACCCGTTGTGCATTGGATATCATCACCATATATGTTTGTCACCTCATTACATTGCTCATACTCCATGTGAATGCTGTCTTGATGTGGGCATGTCTGTTTGCCTGTACTGGTGCTCTTACCTATCAGCACATGCCTGGATGTGTCCGCAGTAATGCTTTTGACCTTGATGCTGTGTATATGTCACATATCAACACATACACTGCCTTAACGGACATGAGCAGTGACAATGAAGACATGCGCACGGAAACCTTTACATGCATGTGTTTTGCCATATACATCTACACAACACTGTACAGCAGTTCAACATCCTGCCACGTATCATCTGTGTTACACATGTGATACACATGGGACAATGGCTAGCCGGACATTATTCGCAGGGATGGTTATCAACTATAGCATGTACGGACAAGGTTTTCTAGCTGTATCTGACAGCCATTTTGCCACCGCCAGGTGCATCAGTGCCACATTACTGATCCAGACAGTTAATGATACATCTACCATGCGGTCATCGCAGCATGTATGACAGAAAAGACATGTGCAGCTTTGATGGACAGGGTTGCATGGTATGGCAGGAGTATGTAACGTGTATGGCACAGGGATCTGTCCAGCATGTGGCGATCCTTGTAGTAGGACGGTGGCTGTCCATGACGTATGTCTTTCAGATCAGGATATGTACGTGTAGCATGTCCAGCATTACAGTGTAGCACATGTCTTTATGCAAGGTAGCCAGCATGCTGCATAGTGGAGGTGAGGATTGTGAAGGCTGGTATCGCCCATCCACGCATGGCCAATACCCCTTAAAGGTGATATGTGATCCGATATTGGTCACCCGAGTGCTGAGTATGCCTGTCCAATGATCTCCATGCTCATGGATGGCACCCTGTCATGGCATGGGTGCCTCGTACGACTACCTAATAGGCCTGGAGACGTCACCAGCTCAGGGAGGTGAACTGCACAGCACCATCCCTTACACACAGTGTCCATAATGTTGACCGCTGCCTAGGTGGTAGTTAATGGGTACAGGGTTATTCACCTAGCGGTGACAATGCTATTAGCAGCTGTCAGATTGTGCACATATGTCACGCACCTCACCCACAAAGCCCATTCTGTATGTTGTCCACAACACTGAGACAGCTATTGCTCCTAGATCATGGCCATTCACATCCTTATATACGCAGATGCCTCCCATTTGTCTGTGTGGTATGGGCTACAATGAGGGGGGAGTACAAAACATTAACCCTGTTTTACTGTAGCTGCCACTGGTGTGATATGCACATGTCACTCAGACACCATTTGTAGTGTTGCTTCTGTCGACAGGCCACTGGTAGAACACTCCTGTGACATACGAAGGTACATTTAGTATACTCAGTGTAGCTGGAACACAGTATGGTTGATGATGCCCTATGACCTGTCACAGGTATGATATGCAGTGTGAAATCATCTGTACTGTCATCTACATCTGTACTTCTAACATCTACATTGATAAAGGTTCATAGACTTGCAGACCATACTCAGCAGGGTAATAGTGCAGTGCCTCCAATTATGACTGGCATCTCCACTTGTGGGTTACAGTGGGTTTATATTATCCAACAACCTATCTGTATTGCATATTCATGCTCAGCACTTGTTCAGAACATGTAAGCACTTCATGAGCTACTAATTACTATAGCACCCATTCCAACTCATTTCCTAGAAGTACACTGTCTGTCCTTACATTTCCAGCTTGCTTACAGTACAACAGCTGTTGTACACATGTACCTCACATATCTTGTGAGACATGGTTGAATATACAGGCATGTCCAAATGTCACTTACCAGTGTTATTGCCTGTCTATATGATGAATATGGCAAACATGAGGCAATAGAGCAATTGTCTCATGTACACAGTCAATGCTCACCTCCCAACATACGACACTACATCCTGTGGGAGATGCACATATGTAGCCATGCTGGGGGTAATGCTCTCACCAACCCAGACTGAACCTGAAATTCATGTGAGTACATTAAACATTTGCAACACACCCCACTCATCATATAGTCTCACTAGATCTCCACCACCACAGGCCACACATAGTATGACTACGACATTTGCAGAACCTCTCTATACTCTCTGTGTAGGCAACAGAGGCAGCCCCCATCACCAAACACAACACCAATTACTTATAGCCCACAGACTCATGTGTGCCCATCAACTACACCAGTAGGGTGTTATAACATTCCCAACACAACAGTCATAGGTGACTCTGTAGGTGGTCACACTGATGTCCCACTCAGCAGGCTACACAAGGCGATAGTCACTTACATCTGGCTGTCGGGTAACAGGATCCACAACATAACCTATGCACCCATGCCACACCTCACCAGGTACAATTTGACTGTCATTCTCCATGTTAGTGTGACTGCCCTGAGATGTAACTTCCTGGACTACATGTACAGGGACATGCAATAGCTCTCTGGTCTTGTAGCCCAGAAGTTATCGCCCAAGCCCTGAGAATCATTCTGCGTTCATCCAGACTGATACCACTGTACAATGACTGAATGTTTCACTTCAACAGTTGCCTATGCTTCTGCTGTCATTCCACAGGCATCCAGTATCTGTCTGCTTTGAATGACATGGTCAACAAAACACGATGCTTTGGCACAGATGACCTGCACCTGTCGGCCCTGGGATTACAGATAACATGTAAGGCTCCTGCTACTCCTATACTGCCTGTCTTGGACAGTTTCCAATAACATTCACCACCAGAACAGGAACAGGCAAGCAAAACCTGGGGTAATGTTACTCAGTGCTTAACATCTTCATCTCTAACGCACTCAGGTGAGGCACTCCTTATAATGGACCACTTTGATAACTCTGCAGTGACTGGGACCTGCCTCTAGGCTCCGGAGAGCACACCTGCACTGACAGGTTATACATAGACCACACCTTTCAGTCATGTAACCAGGACCGGAACACCCATGGCGAAGGTGTGTCCATATTTCACAAGGATGTACACACCTCCAGGCTGGTTACTTAGCGCAATGCATCAGAGGTGATCCACGTGCAACTAACTGTGGCCAGAACTGCTATACACATTGTAACTTGCTATGGATTCCACAACATACCCCATGGTTACCGGCCTTCATTTCATGGTGTACTAGACAGTAGGGTTCAGACAGGAACTACTGATGTGAGACTGACACTACCCCACACTTAACTGGGATACCTACTCATGTACTGACACATTAGGCCAACGCTTTCTGGGATTCATAACCTCCACTCGGCTGGATCAACCCATACACACCACCACCAAGGCCAACAATATCCTAGACATGGACATTACCAACATGTGACTGGTGTTCCACACCTGGGGTTATCCCCTCATTGGTAGTTTCCGAACATATGATAATCACCCTTGTTATCCACATCCCGGCACCACACCCTTCATGGAATACACAGTACAAGATTTCTACAAGGCCTACTTCAGACTTCTTATGACAGCAGTAGTAAACATCATGACACCCGTGCAGATAGACAATGTAGTTACAAAAGCTGAAACATACACCAGTGCACTTCATTAGCACTTACACGACTGCATGGATCATGCTATCCCAAACAGAGCCATGATGGTACCCACCAGATAATGGACACCACTCTGGGGGTCCAGTTCCATGGACATAATGTACAACAAAAGGTGGAGGCTGTTGCAAAGTGGAGTACAATCCCATGGGAGGGGTAGCTCACTGGTCAGCTTCAGTAGGAATCCGGGATCCCTTATCACATCCTCCAAAGCTAGCTACATAAACATTACTGCGACACATTCCAAGGACTACCACAAAGCATTATGGAGGTATGTCAGTACTCGATGGCAATACCCACATCTGCTCTGACATACGACGGTTAGGCAGGAACATTACAGAACCGACTGATATTGGCAACATCCTGGCAGATAGGTTCAATGCTAACTTTACACCCTCTCTCTCCCTACAGGGCCAAAATCCATACAGTAACAATGCAGAGTCCCTGTGGTCACAACTATGCAGTTCCAACCTGCACTCTCTAAGGCCTGAAACACAGACTCCATGTGACCATCCAACATCCCAGGCTGCAATTTACACAAACCTCAGAATGACATGGCTCCCCACTTGGCCACCAGATTCACTAATAGCCTTGTATCAGACATTGTGGCCCCTGAATGGTGCACAGCAACAGTTATCACACTCCACACAGGTGGTGCCACAATGCACCAGAGGGACTATTGCCCTATACGCCTGACTGGACTGTTCTGCAAGGCTATGGGGCACATCATCATGGAAGTAATTCACAGAGACATTGGTGGGCTCCAGACCTTTGATGCCACCCAGGTTGGATTTGTTAGGGCCAGACCATGGCTCTTACTCCTGGTGGACTCCTTTGATACAGTTACCAGGGTAGTTGATGATGGTAAGGGGGTCCACACAGCCTACATTGTCCTCTCATTGGCTTTCAGCACCGTTCTCCATTCTGGTATTGACAACATACACATCCACCTGCACATCGACCCCTACGTCTCAAGATGTTATGCAAAGTGGCTCACAGACAGGACCCACACAATGAGAGTAGCATGCCATAGTACCTACTGTAATTCAGTTACACTTGGCATACCACAGTCCTCGGTCATAGGGCCCCTCATGTTCGGTATATGCTTCCCTGAGGTACAGGCTAGCACAGAGGGACTTTCCCTGAATAGGTTTCCAGATGACTGCAAACAAGGAGCCATGATTGATCCACCAGCTAATACAGACACCCTCCATAAGGGTGTCACTGTGATGGATACCTGGTGTCAATAACATGGCTTCAAGCTGCATGACGCAAGGTGCATAGACATCCCCTTTGGATTACACCAATCAGCCACTGACAATCACATAGGTGGTAGTCCCCTACATACATGTGACATTATACGGGATCTTAGTACACACGTATATAGCACTCACTCCTTTGATAACCATATTGCCAATGTGGTGTGGATATCCTTCTACGTGGCCACCCTTATCTGTAATGGGTTTGTAGCTGGAACAAAGGCACCCATGGTACCTCTATACTCCTGACGTATGACACACGTTCAAGGGTACAGCACCCCTTTTGGGGTGTACCTTACAGAACAGCAACGGCTTTACAAACCACAACATTAACACACCATGAGGATTATTGACCTCTGAAGGATGACATATGCGGCACAACTACGGACACCACAACTGTACACATTTGCATACTGCATACTCAGGGGTGACCTCTGCTGAACATACAGGGCCCATGTCCACACCAATATTTATGGATATACTCCACATAAGCAGCATAGGCAAAAGCCACTGAGAGCAACATGCTCATGGATATGTGCACAAATGCAACGATGAGTGGGATGTGCTTGAGGGATACATTCCTGAACCAGACACTCACCATGCTCTGGAACATGATACCTATGTACATCAAGCAAGGACACTCACTAGCACTCTTCATGAGATACCTCGATGGGTGGATGGGAGACACACATGTACGCCAGGGATCACTGCAGTGGCTGCACTGTACACAGGTGCAGGTAACACATGGCTCTGCTGTTCACAGACAAGACACTACCCTAGGGAGGTGCTGCCGGTGAAAACACTATAGTTGGGCTTACACATGGACTTGGCCAGACAGCATAGTACTTCACTATGAACCTGTGAAGCTATTACATGTCCTTTGTGCATGGATAATTGAGTAGCTCTTCCATTTCAATTAGCTATCATGCTGTTACAGTGTCCCGTGACTACAAGCCATATGTATCCTGTCATTGTGTATTGTACATGCCAATAGACGATAACTTTTGTTTGCATGATATAACAGTTATGCTGTGTAAAATATCTGACACATCTACCTACAATACTGTACATTACACATATTTTAAACATTATCCCATAATGCAAAGCATACTTGCACAGCAGGACCACCTTAGGCATGTTATTCTCGTTATATGCCCATACACATGCCTACTGTGACAGTATATCAACATATACTATCCCCTGCTATGGCACGCACTTGTTGGACAAACCCTACCACTGACGGCGGGTGGTGTGGAATTGTTGTGTTTAAAACCATCATGTAGCATCCCTTGTGGTGTATGAGATGTTTACCTTGTGGCCCACAGCAGGACACACAATTTCTACAAGCGTTACTATGCTCAACAAGACATCACTACTTAATACCTTTTTCCACTTTATGCATTGCGTACACTTTAATTAATACAAAACAGGCTCTACATACACTAACATACTGAGTGTTCTACATACCTTGTTAGCGTTCCCAGTCTTCGTAAATATCTCTCTTACACCTTTACTGTTTAAACGGTTCTATGGTATGAGCATACAGTTTGAATGTATGGCAAGGCATCCTTATATACGTAGATACCTGTAACATGTGGTATCCTGCCGCCAATTGGTGTTCATGAGTAAATTATTACATGCACATCAGCTGTGCAGCTACTCCATTCGCCAATTACATGGCAACAGTGGGGTATAATTGAATTCTCCACTTGGGTGTTGCCCTTTTGCCCTACCTTGGGGAGACGGTCTGTATGTGTTTTGTTGTGAGGAATTGCAACTGCTATTTGGAGAGACACGGATATTTTGAATTCATGTCCCCCGTGGATTGTGTGTGATGGCTAGAGTATGTGGTTCTACATGTGAGTGTACCTGTCATCTCAACCGTCTGATAAGGGACTATTGCAAACAAAACCTGTAACATCGCCATCTGTTCCATTAAACAACAGCTACGATTTCACATGGTGCCATTACAAATGTGTCTCTCACAAGGTATGTTAACGCTTCTGCAGATGTAATTGAGTGAGTGGATGTTTGTGATGTTATTACAGTCTGTATTGCAATTGTTTCGGTTGTGGGGGAGATGTAGGTGGGTGTACATAGCATATACAGGTTTGTGGGGACTGCATTTCTACATATTCCATATATGTGTATGGGCTCCTTCCCTAATTGAAGACCTATCATTTAGTAGACTGAAACTATGGTTGTTGCGGGCTTATACATTGAGCCATTGTTAATTGGTTCCTATATAGCATGCAGGTGAGGTTGATACTTCAATACCTCTGGAAATACATTGATATGTAAGGGAATGTTACTAAATGACAGCTGTCTCGTGTATTTCTGTCACAGATATTTGCACTCATTGCAGTTGTGTTGGTGACCGAACCTCTTTGGCATGGGTTGCCACCTTTTCAAATGGCCATAGTGGGACATTTGCAGGACACACATCGGTGTTTACAGGCCGACACATATCCACGGTCAGTACACAGGATAGAACATACTTTTATCCTAAATACATACTTATTCTTGTAGCACTTTAGCTACTTATCATGTTTCATGTAACATTTACGTATTTTAGATACAGGAATAACTATTTAATGCAACTATTACATAATATATGGGACATAATTATGTCCTACAATCTCAGACATTTGCCCTTTTTAATATTTTTTGTCAGGACACAACTGTCCAGGGAGGGGCTGTCCCTCTTAAAGTGGGACAGGTGGTAACTGTATGCCTACAGCTAGCTATGACCACACCTACCGTAATGATCTACCTCCGAGTTTGCACTAACAGACACATGATGCAAACACACACACACACATACATTACAGTCCCACGGAAATGCACATGGCACCCTCAACACACACATACAGAGACTACAGCAATCACAAACACAGCTGAACACAGTACCTACCTGGACCGCAACACTGACAGCGATAACTAAATGTCCCTTAACATCGTGATAATATTACACACGGTTCTAGTGTTCCGGTACTGTGGTCTTTCGGTCTTTAAGCCTCGTGATTACACGTGTCAGTATAGTTGGCAGTATCCTATTTATTTGTACCTCCATGCTTGTGTACATGTCATTGACCTATCTATATATTTGCAGATATAGGTGAATCCGTATATATCGACATATATCTCTCTATCACCCTTTCTATCTCTATTATATATATATATATATCTATATCTATATATATATATATATATATATATATATATATATATATATATATATATATATATATATATATATATATATATATATATATATATATATATATAGTGAGAGGGAGAACACATCTTTTGTTGTGTACAAGGCAGTGTATACTGTTTCCTGGACTCCGCACGTTTGTGTTTTAACCTGTCACAATACACACCTGCCATTGGTACATCTCGGGTAGCTTAGTGTTAGGTGATTGTATACATGATTGCGTGTTCTACTCCTGGCAGTGATCATTTTACCCTTCAGAGCAGGCACTATTAGTACAGGGGTGAATAATACTAGTTTCACCTGTTCTGGACATCGTTGACCGTGATCTGCACGATATTCAGCAAAGCTTAGCCCTGTTTCGCGCATATCTGTATAGTCATGTTTAAACGACGCTTACCAGCACTTGCCAACGCATATTCCCGATAACATGTGCTAAACCTGATCTGATGACCTGCATCCAACATCCATTATTCGTGCCTTCGGGATTACTTAACGTCCCTTGCAGGACGTGGAACCGGGAACATGCACGACAGTCAGTGTATTTACCACTTGGGCATCTGGGATTTGTACACGTGTTATGGTGTTTTGTATGTGGACTGTACTACGGCTGTTACTCCATACAGCAATCAAATGATAACTCAGTTAGTTTACATATGGATGAGACCTATTAATGGTATGTCCAAGTGATGTTTAATGGATGTGCTCCAGCATTGGGAATGTATGTCACAGTGAGCCACACACTATAATGTGCTACACCTTCACACAACCATAGGTAGAGCATGCTGGGGTGACAGATATCTGTCATGGGTACTCCCCATGCTTTGGCACTACATCCCTGATTACATTATATGGAGCCACTCATTAACACACCAGGGAATCCATGCAGAGTTTGTGGGGAACAGTGATTACACACATGGATCCCGCAATTGGCTCTGCTCCACTGAGGGACAGTTGGTTAATCAATGTGGTGGCGAGAGCAGACACTATTTGCCTCGGTTGATGAATGGCCTCTGACAATCGGGCATGTACCTACCGATGTACCTAGGAATCTATACATACAGTATCAACATATGCTGTTAGGTGCGTGTACTGTTCAGGTGTTGACATTCCTTGTTCCAATAGCTGTTGTGTGTGCAATGGTTGAGGGCTGCCTATGTAGGATTCACACAGTAGGCCACCTATACATTACAATTTACAGGTGGTTGTGTGTGTCATCCAGTTTACTGTGTGTGTAGGTGGAGAGGTGTGTCAGTCCGTAGGGGCCTACACTGTCAGTGTATGTGCTATACATTCCCACTTTGCCAAGGCGTGGGCATATTGGGCATGTCTCCGTCTGCCTACTGGGGCTGGCACAGGGTGTTCGTGGTCTGAATCCCTCTGTGCCTGTGATGGCCTTGGCAATTGTGGTGGGTTGTGAGGGCCTTCACCATTATGTCCCTGCTGCAGCTGTTTCCACAGGATCATATTATGTAGCATGGCACATACTATGAAGATGTGGGCACACGTGCTTTGAGAGTACTGCAAGGCTCCACCAGATATGTCCAAGCAATGGAACCATGATTTCAGCATCCCAAACACACGCTCTATGATGATTCTGGTTTGTGTGTGTGCCTCATTATGGCGTTCTTGCATGGGTGTGTGTGCATTTCTGATGGGAGTCATCATCCACGGCTCCAGTGCATAGCCAGCATCCCCCACAAGGTGGCCATGTGGGATGTCCCCCCTGACAAATACCTGATACAGCTGTGAGGCATGCCAGAAGTGGGAGTCATGGTAGCTTCCAGGGCTGCCAGCACACACATCCATGATAATGCCCTGGGCAATGCACACGACCTGGTAGTTGATGGAGTGGTATCCCATGTGGTTTATGTAGCGCCTACCATGCTCATCAGGTGGTGACTTGATATGTATGTGCGTGCAGTCTATCACACCCAGTACCTCCGGGTAGTGTGCCACATGGTGGAAGAGACGTATATTGCTGGCCAACTCCTCCTGAGTTCGGGTGAAGTATATATGCTCATTGGCCTGTGGTAACATGGCATCCAGGAACTGGTGTAGTGCCCTGGATGCTGATGCCTGTGAGATCCCCATTATATCTCCAGCTGGCCTTTGACAGGTACCTGTGGCTAGTATTCGCAAGCTTACACATACCTTCATGTCCACTGGGATGGGCTCCCCTCTGTTGTTTCTGGATCTCAGGCGTGGCCAGCACAGCTCAACTATTTGCTGTAAGATGTCTCTGTCCACCCTGTAATGCTCTATTATCTCCAGATCATGTAGCCCTTGGTAGGTTACCTTTGGTCTGAACACTCTTCTCCTCCTGCTGGGCCTGCGGTGGTTGTCAGCATCATCCTCCACAACACCTTCAGTCTCTAACACATGGTGATGAATCACAGCTATGGCAGCTCCCAACATGTACATTGTAAAAGTTCCCTGTCTGTTTACACCGATGGTGCAGTGTTTGGGAATACACAGGTGTGTGTGAGGTGCCTTCACACTATTGTGCTTTGAACACTGATGATGTCATAGGGTGTGTATGTATAATCGGAGCTACAGGGTATCTTATGTGTTTTACCACAGGTACTGCTATTGTGGTGCCTTTGGTGTTAAATTACATTTAGCTGCCGTGGATTATCTCTTGCCCTTCCTTTAACATTTCTTAACGTTTCCCCTCCCATTTTCTGGCATGCATCCAGCAGCCTGCTTTCTTTTGTACTTTCCAAAACCTGGTTTATCTTGTGAAATGTGTTCTATGGCCGATCAACTGCAGGTTTGCTTTGCTCTGCTATGACAGTTCTCTTTTCTTTGCAATCTGACACCTCCCCTATCCTGTTCTGCAGGTTGCTGCGAGCAGACTTGTTAGCTGCCGTCGATTGCCCACTGTGAGTTAATAGGTGTTAATTGCTCAGTTGTACTCCAATTACCCTACTGTGGCATTTCCTTATTTTCTTCCCCTAACCTTCCTGTTTGAGCTATGGTGCACGGCGCATGCGTCCGCTTACCGGGTTTTGGACACGTTTTCATCCACGTACACATGCGCTTTCGGGCACCATATGTGCTCTCAGCTAAACGATGCTATACCTACATCCCCACCCCTATCCTGCGGCTTTGCTTAGCAACGGGAAGGCCGGATTTGCATTGCTCCAATGTGCCTACAGCTACGGTGGCACACCCCACTGCTGATGTCATGTATACCTCCAAACCACTCCTCGGTGTTGTAGCGCTGCGCCGTATGGTACATTCTTAGTCCGGCTGGACGTTTGCGATTCACTATTACTTGCCTCATTAGGTTTGATGCCACTAACCCCTGGCCTTAATGAGAGTTTATCCATTACCAGTGTTTTAAAGTTAAAATCATACACAGTATAATTGGGGTTTATAGAACCCCTTTTAAGTTTATATGGATTTTTATCACTTGTTTCATATGTAACAAAGTTTAAAGTGGTGTTACTGCGTTTTTAATGGTCTATGTTTATTGAATTCATTCCTGATTGTACATATATATATATATATATATATATATTTATATATATATATATATATATATATATATATATATATATATTTTTTTTTTTTTTTTTGGTTGGTACTAGGCTATCAGCCCTAGGGCCTATGCAAGCCTAGCCATAACAATTCCGTGGATATTTCTTCCCACAATATTTACTTCTCCGGTCCCCTGTCTAGCAGGGCGACTGACATGATCCCCGGGGTGAATTTCCTATCTCCCATCCAATCATCAAGGTTCCTTTTGAAGAGGGCCAATGAGGCACTCTGCTTGATATGTATGGGCAGTCTATTCCAGAGTATGGGGAGTCTCTGGGTTAGGAACCTATCCCTCCAGCATGTTTTGTTCATTGTGATGACAAGGTTTAGATCCCTGGAGCGTGTGGCTCTGAGGGATTGGGATTTCTTTAAGTGGAGCATGTCCAACAGCTCAGGGTTTGACATAGCCTTGTATGTTAAGCAGAGATCGCCTCTGAGTAGACGATATGCCACAAAGTATAGCTGGAGTTTTTTTAGACGGTCAGTATATGGCATCTGCTTTAGGCCTGTGATTCTTTTAGTGAGGTATTTCTGTGTCATTTCCAGCTGTTACAGATGTCTTTTGAGGTACATACCAAATGGGGCATTATACTCTATAATGGGTCTAATGAGGGATGAATACAGTGGGACAATGACCTCTTTTTTTCTGGATGAAAAACCCTTAGTGATGAGGTGTGCCACATAGAAGGATTTCTTGACTGTTGTGGCAATGTGGTTATCGAAAGTGAGACCACTGTCCACCTGTGTCCCTAAGTCTCTCATCACACTTTCAATGTTTAGTGTCCTGCCACCTATGTGGTAATTCATGGGTATGTGTTTTTTTCCAAAGGGGATAACTATACATTTCTTGGTATTAAGCTTGAGCCCATGGCTCTGGCACCAAGCATCTGTTTCTGTAAGGCCCTTTTGTAGAATATCCACATCATTTGGGGATTCAATAATGGCTCCCAGTTTGCAGTCATCTGCAAACTTTGTTAGCCAGAGTCCCTTAGTATTGGCCTGTACTTCAGAGAAGTAGATGCCAAACAAGAGTGGTCCCAGGACTGAACCCTGAGGTACTCCACTTGTCAGTTGTCTGGAGCTGGATTTGGAGTCGGCTACTTTTACAATCTGGGTTCTGTCAGTAAGCCAGTTAGCAACCCATCGAGTGATATAGGGATTTATGCCCAACTTAGTAAGTTTATCTATGATTCCAGAGTGAGGGATGGTGTCAAAGGCCTTGGCGAGGTCCAGATAGGCTGTGTGGACTGCCTTACCCTCGTCCACAGCTCTGGAGATTGATTCAAAGAAGTCAATCAGATTCAGGAGACAAGATCGGCCCTTCACAAACCCAAACTGGGTGGGGTCCAGTGTTTGAAGGTTGCCAATGTCTTTGTTTATAAGTTCCATGATAATGCGTTCCATGCCCTTGCAAATCAGGCTTGTCAGACTGATTGGACAGTAGTTCCCGAGTTCAAAGGTGGATCCTCCCTTGTGGAGCGGGATAACTGTAGCTGTGCGCCACTCAGTAGGCACGAAGCCTGAGGGGAGGCTATGATTAAACATGACACTTAGGTGAGGTGCCAGTTCATTTTGTAGTTCATGTAGTACACAGCCTGGGATGTCATCTGGTCCCATGGATGCTGTATTCTTAGCTTTAGAGAGTACAGTTTCTACCTGTGTGGCCGTGATTATTGGAATTTGGCAATCTTTTGGTATTGAGATGGGCCCTTTAGGGGGTGAGAGGAGGGTGAAGTTGGCACTAAATCGATCTGCCAGGATATTGGCAATATCCTTGGGATCAGTATATTTAATGCCATTATGTTGTAACTCAGAGCAGATCTGAGCATTGCCATTTAGATTCTTAACATAACTATAGAATGCCTTGTGGTTGTCTTTGGAATCTTTGCAAATTTTATTTTCGTAAGTAGCTTTTGAGGATTTTATGAAGGATCTCAGCTTCTTACTGAGGCTGGTGAGGGAGTTTTTTGCATCCTGAGATTTTCCTGTTTCTTGCAGCAGTTTCTTCCTTCTGTTGTATAGTTTGTTTATAGCAGGGGACCACCAGATTGGCTTCCTTTTTTAGGAGAAGAGCATCTTGGTTCTATTTGGGATGGCATGATTCATGCACGAGTGGATGTGCTGGTACAGTGCCTTAGTGTAGGATTCCGCAGTCGAACTTCCAGATCCCGTCTGCGTGGGTGTTGTGAAGTTTGTCACTTCTGACTTCAGTAGCTTGAAGTTGGCTTTGGAGAAGTTTTTTAAGGAGGTTTCCTTACTGGGGGGGGGGGGTGGGATGTGGATGTCAAGGGTGATTTGCTTATGGTCAGACCTGACCAATGAGGGGGTGACCACTGGTGTGAAGCACCTATCGCCCATGTTGGTAATGACCAGGTCTAGGATATTGGAGCCCCTGGTGGGACAATGGATTAGCTGATCCAGGGCATTGGAATTTGTGAATTCCAAGAACCGTTGGGAAAAGGAGTTGGTACCTGAGTAGTTTTCCGAATTAATGGCAGGGTAGTTGAAATCACCCAATATTAGGGTGTTTGGTTGTATCTTAATATTTTCCAGTATGTTTAGAAAGGTGCAGTGAGAATCTTGGGGCATGGTTGGGGATCTGTAGCAAGCTACAATTTGGATTGCAGTCTTACCTAGTGTTAGTTGCACCTGGAGAATTTCAGATGCATTGTGTTGGGCAACTAGCCTGGAGGTGTGAATATCCTTGGTGAATATGGACACTCCTCCACCTTTAGTGTTTCGGTCCTGGTTTTGTGGCCGAAAAGTGTGGTAAGAATTGTAGCCTGGTATTGCAGGGGTGCTCTCTGGGGCCTTGAACCAGGTCTCAGTTACTGCACAGATATCGATGTTCTCCATTTTTAGGAGTGCCTCGAGAGAGTGCATTTTGAGGTTTAGACTTCTAGCATTGAGTAGCACTACCTTCAGATTTTGCCTGCTTCTATCTGTTACGGTGGTGGTTTTATCCTTTGAACCTTGCCTAATAAAGGCACTATAGGGGTGGCAAGAGCTTTAGCCAGTAACCTGAATCCCAGGGGTGACAGGTGCAGACCATCTCTGACAAAGCATCGTGGTTTGTCGATCATGTCTTCCCAGGCAGACAAATACAGGATCCCCTTTCAATGACACCAGAAGCTTAGCCAATTGTTGAAGTCAATCATTTTGTCCTTATACTGTGGTATCATTCTGGGCAAAGGCAGGATGCTACTCAGGGCTAGGGTCATACCTGCCAGGGTCACATGATCCAAGAGCCCTTCCATGTCTCTTTTCATGTAGTCCAGGGAGGTACGTCTCAAGTCATTCACTCCAGCATGGACAATGACAGAGTTGTATTTGTACTTGTTGTGGAGTGACTTGAGTGCATGCGTTATGTGGCAGATCCTGGCACCCGACAGGCAGCTGACTGTAATTTTCTCCTTGTTCAGTCTGGTGAGTTGGACATCAGTGTGCCTGACTATAGAGTCACCTATGACTAAAGTGTTGGGTACATTGTCTTGCCTTAGGGGCTGTTGGGTGGCACACTGGTGTTGTGAGCTATGTGTCACTTTGGTTGTGACTGATGTTTGTTTGCTTTTCGGCTTCGGAGGTCCTTGTTGCTTGGGCAGGTTAATGTTAAGAGCCTCTGCATATGTGGGTTTAGTGTTGCTATGTGTGGGTGTTGATGGTGTGGGTTTTGAAGGGCTATGAGTTGCTTGAGGTGTGACACAGATGTTAACCTTCTCCTCTTGACTGTCTAGCACAATCTTGGCCGGAGAGAGCTTTGCTTCCAGTTTGGCTATGTAAGTGCATCTCTCGCAAGTTGTAGTGTTGGGTGGTAGGAGGAGAGGATTGTCTGTGTACATGAGACAGTTGCCGCATTGCCCCAGTTTGCCCAGATTCACCAGGCGGACAGGAGAAATCACCACTAATCACGGTGTGATCTAGGGAGGGGTATTTAAGTGTGTTTCATGGTGCACATGTTGATTCTGATGAAGTATTATTTTATTTATTTTATTTCCAGTTTGATTACCGGGGAAGTCCACTGGGCCAGAACGTGCCCATTTTCAGTGGAGGCCCGGGGAGAAATGCTCCAAAAGCAATGTGAATACAATCTAGGTTACATAGTGTTGAAGGTAAAAAAAAAATACATGTGTAATTACATTCACACAGTTAGTAAAAAAAAGCAAAAAGCACACAGTATATCTCAAAAACATCATTAAGGAAGGAAGATAAAATAGATTTTCAGTAGTTTCCCTTCATAGCAGCAAGTTTCAACTGTCTGTAATGAAGAGATCAGAGGTTACCTGATATTTACAATATTTACATACAGGAGTAGAGAGAGAGAGAGATACTTGAACTGAGAAGTAGCTTTAGTTTGATTTAGTAGCAATGGAAAGATAATAGTTTTGGGTAGTGTGAAGTGAAGGATATAGAGGGTTCATAAGGTTAGTTAATAAAATTTAAGTGGGATGAAAGCAGGAACACTTATGTTTAGAAGACAGGTAAGAGAAAAGTTGGGCTTTGAAGGATTCAGAGTTAGATGTTGTTCTAAGTGAAGGAGGGAGAGAATTCCATTTCCTGCCAAGAGAGTAGGAGAGAAGGAGTCGGCCAGCTGGGCGATTGGGTTTGTGGATGGCAATTAAATTTTGGTGCTCAGATCTTAGAGATCTGTTTGGGATGTACGGAGGAAGGATGTTTGTTAGGGCTGGGCATTTATCAGGGTAGAATATTAATTTGTGAGCAGTGGTTAGTTGGAGATAGTCTAGGTAGTTAGGAGTTCTAGCCAGTTCAGAGTTTGTAGGAAAGGCAATGGTGAGTAGAGGTTTTAGATTTGGTTGCAAATTTAGAGATTTTATTATAGCAGATTTCGAGTTTGGAGGAGATGGAAGAAGAGAGGTTAGTAAGGAGTGGGGCTCCATATAGTAGAGATGGTAAAAGATAGGTAATTGCTAAGGTATGCCTAGAGGAGTTGGAGAGAAAGGTATTGTTCCTATAGAGCATACCTAGCTTTTGGTGGGTTTTCTTTATGTTTTGTTGTATGTGGTTATCAAATTTAAGGTGCTCGTCAATGGTGATACCAAGGAGTTTTGCAGATGGGACCACCTCTATGATAGAGTTGGTTTGGCTTGTGATTTTGAAAGCATTTTTGTCGAAGGTGAGAGCCCTGGAGGGAGGGAAACGAAGAATTTTAGATTTATTAGAGTTGAGAGAGAGATGATTTTGGTGCATCCAGTACTCAGTAGTGGAAAAAGCTATTTGGGTTTTTGTCAGTAGTTCAGGAAGATTAGAGGCGGCGCAGACTAAGGTAGAGTCATCAGCGTATTGGATAACTGTTGTGTCTGGGATGGCAGAGTGTAGGTTATTTATGAAGATGTTGAACAGCATGGGTCCGAGGATGGACCCCTGGGGAACGCCAGTGGGCGTAGGTAAGAAGGAGGAGGTAGAGTTTTTCCATCTGACAGCTTGAGATCTGTCTGATAAGTAGCTGGAGAACCAAGATTGAGTATCAGGGAGATGAAGGTTTGATAGATGAAAGAGAAGGTGTTTGTGAGAGATGGTGTCAAAGGCTTTAGAAAGATCTAGCAGTACAGTAGAAACTAGTAATCCAGAATCCCTGGCTTGATTGACTGTTTCTAAGAAGGATAATAAGGCAGAAATGGTGCTGTGTCCAGGGCGGAAACCATGTTGGGTGGGTGTTAGGAGGTGGTTCTGGGTTAAGAAAGGCATGAGTTGGTGGTGGACACATTTTTCTAGGATTTTTGATAAAGGTGAGAGTAGGGCAATTGGGCGGAAGTTGGAGATATTAGTATTTTTGCCTCCTTTATGAAGTGGTAGAATGTAGGCTGATCGCCAAAGTATGGGAACGTATGACTCTTTTAGAGATCTGTTAATTAAGATGCTGATAGGGAGAGCAATACCATCAGCAGCACATTTAAGGAAGGAGGAGGGGATGTTGTCAGGGGCATTAGAGCATGGCTTTAGTTTGGATAAGAGCCTTTTTATAAATGTGGTTGAAACAGATTTCAGCTGGAAGTTGAGAGGGCATTTAGAGGGGTTGTTAGGTGTAAAGGAAAGAGAGTTGGATGTATTATTGTTAGGGAAGGATTTAGTTAGATTAGCTATAGATTCAGTAAAGAATTTATTGAAGAGAGAGCTTAGATCTGTTGTCAGTTATACTAGGATCTGGGCAGGGATTATTCCTGGATCCTGGATGGAGAAGGGAATTAACTGATTTCCAGAACTGTTTTGGGTTCTTGTTATGGTTGGACTGAAGTTTATTGTAGTAGTTTTTCTTGTCCAGGATGATTAGTTTTTTTGCTTGGTTGCGGAGTTGGGTGTATTGGAGCAGGGATGAAGACATTTTATTTTTCTGGTATAGCTTCCAGGATTTGTCCCTTTGATGCATGATTTGTTTTGTTTCTTTGGATAGCCAAGGGGCAGAATTAGCTTTGACCCATTTGTTTCTTGGTGGGGCTAGGGAGTTAAGAGTATTTAGGAAGATAGAGTTAAATTGTTCTACAGCGTTGTCTAGAGGAAGAGTATTTAGGATCTGCCAGTTAGTATGTTTAAAAATGTTTGAGAAGATTGTGGGTTGAAGTTGCTGAGATTACGAGTGTGGATGTAATGGTGTAGGTATTGGGTGGAGTTAGCTGAGCGGTGTATGAAAGTGGGGAGATGGTCACTGAAGGTGTCAGGGATAGTGCCAGAAAGAATTATTTTGTTTGGATGAGAGACTAGGATCCAGTCAATGATGGATCCTGGGGGATTGTTTTTGTTAGGCCGGGTGGTTGAGTGGATAACTTGGGTGAAGTTGTAGAGGTTAATGAATTGGGAGGGGGAAGGAGAGTTGATTTTATTCCAATCAATGTTAACATCGCCTAGAATGTAGGTTTCGAATTTGATTTCTGTTGAGGCCCAGTAAAGAATATTTTCAAGGGTAGTGATGTTGTCACCTGGGGATATGTAAAGGGAGATAATGCAGATGTTTTTATGTTTGTTTAGTCGTAGTAGACTGACTGTAAGTTCAGCATTTTTGAATTGTGGAGTTGGGATTTGTAAAGGGATCAGGGAGAGGAGGTTAGAGAAGATTATTGCAGAGCCTCCACCTTTTTTATTTAATCGGTCACTTCTGAGGATTTGGAAACCAGGAGGTAAGATTTCAGAGTCGGCGATGTGGGGTTTTAGCCAGGTTTCAGAGATGGCTAAGATGTCAGGTTGGTTGTGGCAAATCCAAGCTTGTAGTTGGTGTAATTTGTTATTTAGGCTCTGAGCATTGATAGTGAAGAACTTAAGGGGGTTAGGAGAGGAAGTGGTAGAAGTGGGAGGGGGACTATGATTGTTTCCAGTGGGAGAAAAAGGGGTTGGGGGGGAGTTGTTAGTAGTGAGGCAGGGGCCAGGGTTGGGGTGAATATCGCCAGATAAGACTAGGTCATTTTTGGAAGTAACTCTTAGTCCTTTGGGTTTATGAAGTAAGAACCTGTTAGGGGGTGGGAGGAGTCTAAGAGTGAATGTTTTTGGTACTGTGAAGTGTTTGGAATGGAAAAGGTACAGTGTTTTGGGAGGAATAAGTGTGGAAGATATGTTGTTGTAGTGGGTAGATAGAGATGGTTGTGGGTGAGTACAAGGGTTGGTTTGTGTAGGAGGTAGGGAGAAGGGTATTTTGTGAGAGTAGGAAGTAGCATGATAAAGAAGAGTGAGTAGTATAAGAAGTGGGGCTGGGACATGGACAGTATGAAGGATTTTGGATGGCATGTTCAGCAAGGGGAAGTTGAAGAGATAGAAGTTGTGGAGTTGTGCAGGCAAAATGGGTGGGGGGCTTAGGAAAAGGATGACGTTGGAAGTATTTGCAGGGGAGAGAAAGGGAATATATGTGATGAGAAGAGAAATGTAATGGAGTGGGCTGAGAAACAGTGGGAGGGGTAGTAAGTAGAAGGATTGTGATAGGTTAAATTGGTAAGGTGAGTTATGGTGGGGTAGAGGAGTAAGAGTGGGAGGGGTAATGAGGGAAGGACTCTGATTAGTTAATTGGTATATGTGGGAGGGCTTATGAGAGGTATAACGGTAGAGGTGCTGGGGGCGGGTGGAATTTGGGGGCAGGGTTGGGGAGCGGAGTGAGCCCGCAGGGCGAACGGAGCGGGAAGAGCCAAAGGAAGGAGAAATGTGAGGAAAAACAATCAGTAGAGTACGAGAGCCAGAAGGTTAGTTTGCAGAGATATAGTTTAAGTTCGAAGACTGACAGTGAAATGGAGTTGAATGGAGATATGTACTAAAATGACAGTATAGAAGGGTCAGAGGCTTTGAGCTTAGAGGAGATGGGAATATGTGGAGTGGAGGAAGAGGATAGGTAGTCCTGGGAGAATAAAGAGGGAGAGAGCAGTGGGAGAGATATCTAGGAAATACTGAAGAATGAAAGTAAGGTACCGAGTGGGGAAAAAGTAGTAGAGACAGCAATAAGGTAAAGGAGCGCCACCTAGTGGGCAGTTTAGATGAGTGTAACAGAGATACCTACGGGGAATATCAGTTAGGGGATGGAAGGGGATTATCAGACTCAGCGAAGGGTAAAATAAATATGGGAGGGAGAAGTAGGGACAATTTAGATAGATAAGGAAAGGGGAAGAGTTGGCTGCTGGCTGGCCTGGCAAGGGAGCGCACTGCAACCTACTAAAAAGTATGTGCTAGCTTTACAAATTACAAGATGGATAAGCAGTATGCATACTTTCTCTGAAATGTCCTGGTAGGGAGCAGATGGGAATTTAGGTTGATTTAATGCCCCTTGTATATGGGTTCTCAGCATGGACTTCCGTTAGGGTGCATTCAGGAGGAGAAGGAGGATAGGCAGGAACACAAACTGGAACATGCAAGGGAGAGAAAAAAAAAATGTATGAAAGTGCTTAAGCCTTGATTTTGTGGTCAATAAATAACTTTTACCAAATTCTCCTGTGTGCTTCTACTATTGTTCTTAGACCTATTTGCTGCTCTGGTGTGGAATATTATGAGATTTGAAACTAAAATGGGAAATATTATGGAAGATAGTATATATATATATATATATATATATATATATATATATATATATATATATATATATATATATATATATATATATATATATATATATATATATATATATATATATACACATATAGATATATATATATATATATATGTGTGTATAGATATAGATATACCAATCCAAACCTTGGTGCACATAAACCATGTTAGTGCTAGGACCAAACCAATAATTACAACACACACACACACACACACACACACACACACACACACACACACACACACACACACACACACACACACACACAGTCCAACACAATCCAAAATGTCTTCAATATTGCAGTTCCAGGCAAAAAAAATGAGTCTCGAGCCATTAATTTAAAAAGCTAAATAGCTTTTATCTTCATAAATAGTAGAATCACCGCAAAGTGGAGGAAACAAGCAAACAAACCAGTTTCGGCCCCTGGCATCATCAGTGTAATACAAGCATAAGCAATTCTTCCCTTTAAGTACCACTCAATTTAAATTCACGGGCAGCCAGATTCTATTCCTAATAGACTTAGACACCATATATGTTATACATCACACCTATGAAATTTCCTCATACAAATATGTTTACTGATATAAAGGAGACTCACACACACAAACACACACACACACACACACACACAGATACACACACACACACACACACACACACACACACACACACACACATATATATATATATATATATATACACACATGTACATACATGCTTAAAAGTATAACATACTCTATAGATCTGCTTGTATATATTCCAACTGGTATACATATGAATCCATGTATATGTATATGGATATATATATATATATATATATATATATATATATATATATATATATACATGTACTGAAATATATATACATATACATATATACACATACATATATACACATATGTGTACTAACTTTAAACCTTCACCCATGTCTCGTAGGTGATGATGCCAGGGGGTGAAACCAGTTTGTGTGTTTGCAATTTTGAAGACATTTTGGATTGTGCTGGACCATCTGTGTGTGCGTGTGTGCATGTGTGCGTGTGTGTGTGTGTTTTATATGGTTCCCCTTCAGAAGATCGAACGGCTGAAATCTCGAAATGCATATGGTCGAGACAATATACTCGAAATTTCAGAAGCTCGACCTTCTGAATGGGGGGATCGGCATACAGCGCAGAATGGGAGATTTTCCTTTCTTCGCTGTAGTGCGATCTCGGAGTTGGTATAAATAAGTAGTGGGGGATGTGGGGTGTGCAGGGGGACTTACCCTCCTGCAGAAACATTGTTTTGTGTTTCGTTGTTTATTTTTTTTTCCCTTTCAGAAGGTCGAGCTTCTGAAATTCGAGCATATGGCTTCGGTCATATGCATTTCAAGATTTCAGCCGTTCGACCTTCTGAAGGGGAACCGCTGTGTGTGTGTATATGTATATATATATATATATATATATATATATATATATATATATATATATATATATATATAAAACAAAAAAAATGTCCAGTAACCATAAAAACAAAGCACCAGAAGTACTTCTTAATTAAGGAAGCCACACCAACATTGTTCCAAGAAAGGCTGTATGAGCGCTTTCGTTCCTTTAATTACTTTCAAACAAAACAGAACTTCATCAGATACAAAATAATACATCATTTCCCCATTTAAATACCCATAAAGATCATGTGATTTACAAGCATTTAAAAATTCATCATCCTTTTAAAGGACAACCGCACCCTCAGACTCAAAAAACATATTTATTTCATCATGGTTTGTTGTTTCCTACATTTTAACAGCACTATGGGATGATTTAGAGCTTTTTAGATATTTTTTTATGCAATTTCTGACTCTGACCATATGGGGGCTGGAATTTAGAAATAATTCAGACTGTTTACTCTGCCTCTAAGTATCCCTGAATGCATTGTCTCCAAAAAATTGCATCAGATCTGCCACGTTTTCCCTTAAACTGCTGTCACTTCATTGACTTAACAGGCATTCACTGCTGTCTTAAAGTCCCCTACTTTTGGTTAAAATGTTATCCTTTTTCAATGACTACTTCAAACACAAGCAGTGCAAATGCTACAGAACAGAACTGAAAAGTGCATTTTATTGCTTTTGTTTCTTAGAAATGCTAACTTGCTTTCTTTTGTGAAGGCTGAAATCTAGTTCTTCAAGGCATCTCCCCTCCCACTTCACACCTACCGTCCCTAGCTGTCAAAGAGCTAAGGGTAATTTGACCCATTATCTGCATGTGATTGACAGCTCACAGCAGGTGACCAGAGCAATGTACTGTTTTCTTGTCAGCCTTTCCCTCCTTACAGTGGGACACGTTTTTTGTTGCACTCCTCCTGTCAAATTTAGAACCAAGCTACATAGCACTGGGAATAGTCACCGTTTTGCAAAGCGTCAAACTCCCACTTATTTTTCCTTCCCATTTGATTAAATAGCTAACAAATGACACACTATAAACATGAAATATTTCACAGACTTGCATGACAGCACCAACATGCTTTTTTAAGACAATTTAAAAAATCCGGTTACATTAAATTTACATTAAATTACATAAAATTACGGTATTACATACTTCTTGTAATCTGATGTAGTGTTGTCAATTAATTGTGACAGACATCTGCTTCTTATGTAAAAACATGCAATTAATGTATACGCATGGTTATTGCAAATTTATGCTCTTAGTTTTTGCAGCTGTTACTGTGCGCTTCTGCCTGTACTTTGTCACATATCGGTAGGGCAATGTAAAGCAATATGACAATACAAAAACAAAGTTTACAAAATTTAGAAATTACATCCAGAAATGAGACTCACCCACACTCACTCACTCATTCACCCACACTCACCCACTCACTTCACCACACTCACCCACTCACTTCACCACACTCACCCACAATCAACTCACTCACTCCCCCCCCACTCACTCACCACACTCACTCACCACTCACCACCCACCACACTCACCACGCACCACACTCACCCACCATACTCACTCACGCTCACTCACCACTCACTCATGCTCACCCACACTCACTCATGCTTACCCACACTCAACTCACTCACCCACACTCAACTCACTCACCCACACTCAACTCACTCAACTCACCACACTCACTCACCACACTCACCCTCATCCACCACACCTCACTCACCCACACTCACTCACTCACCACACCCACTCACCAACCACACCCACTCACCAGCCACATCCACTCACCAACCACATCCACTCACCAACCACACTCACCCACCCACAGTCAACTCACTCACCCACCCACACTCACTCACCGCACTCACCCTCACCCACCACACTTCACTCACTCACCCATACTCACTCACTCACCCATACACACTCACTCACCCATACACACTCACTCACCCACCCACACTCATTCACCACCCTCACTCACTCACCACCCTCACTCACCCACCCACATTCAACTCACCCACCCACACTCAACCACTCACCCACCACACTCACCCACCACACTCACCCACACCAACTCACTCACCCACACCAACTCACTCACCCACACTCAACCACTCACCCACACTCAACCACTCACCCACACTCAACTGCTCACTCACCCACCCATCCACACTCACTCACTCACCCACCCACACTCACTCACTCACCCACACTCACTCACTCACCCACACTCACCACCCACACCCACTCACTACACTCACTCACCACCCTCACTCACCACCCACCTACACTCACTCACCACCCACCTACACTTACTCACTATACTCACTCACCACCCACCACACTCACCAATTCACCACACTCACCAACTCTAGATGACGCAGTTGAATTTTTTAATACTACCTTCCTGAACATCCTGAATTACCATGCCCCCATAAGATTTTCCAGAACCAAAGCACAACCCTCCCCATGGCTACAGAAAACCACTAAGTCAGAAATGAAAAACAGGGATAAAGCCTGGGAGCACTGGCGCAAAACCAAAACCCCCTCAGCTAGACAGAAATTCCTAGAACTGCGCAACAGAGTCAAAAAGCTAACAAAACAGGACAAATTCCAATACTACCAGTCTGCCCTAGACTCCTCACAACACAGCCCCAAACAATTCTGGTCCTCCATAAACTCCATCCTCCACCCAGGTAAAGTCAGTACCCCTCCTCCTAACATCCCTCACTCCTCAGAAAATATTGTTACCTCATTCAACACACACTTCACCCAAACCATACTATCACTAGCTAAACAACACAACCTCCCTCCCCTCCAACCCACACCTTCAACTAGTAATCTCCCCACTGCCTTCTCTTTTTCTCCTATACCTACCTCCAACATAAAAAAACTCTTAACTAAACTTAAACCCACCGAATTAGCAGCAGACAACCTCCCAAGTGAATACCTACAAATCGCAGCTGATGTTCTGGCCTACCCAGTGTCCATCTTGATTAACTGATCTCTGTCAGAAAGTTACGTTCCCACACTGTGGAAAGTATCACATATAATTCCCCTCCACAAAGGCAGACCCTCCACAGAACTAACCAATTACTGCCCCATAGCTATTCTCTCTCCACTCTCCAAACTACTAGAGAGATGCATACATTCTCAGGTCTCAGACTACCTACTTATGAACAACCTCCTTTCCAGTACTCAGCATGGTTTCCGACCAAACCATAGCACCACCACTGCCTTACTCTCCTTTACTAACACTATCCTTCAGCATAAAAACAATGGCTATCTCTCCTCTGCTACTTTCCTAGACCTATCTAAAGCATTTGACATGGTCCCACACAAACAACTTCTCTCTTTCCTCAATAACCTATCCTTCTCACAATCAGTCACCAACTGGTTTCAGAGTTACCTGTCTGACCGCCAACAATCCGTTGTATGGCAGAATGGCATATCTCCCCAACTACCTGTCTCCATAGGGGTTCCTCAAGGATCCATCCTTGGAACCCTACTCTTCTCTGTTTACACCAATAATCTAGCCTCTGCCACCAAACATGGCACACTCATACAATACGCAGATGACTCGACCATCATCTGCTCAGCCCAGTCCCTACCCAAACTGCAAAAAGTCACACAGGAAGCCTTTTCCTCTGTTGAAACATGGTTATCCGATGCCCAATTAATACTCAACCCAAACAAAACTAAACTACTCATCTTCCAACCCACCAAACATACTCAAAACAACTCTCACTTTAACATCACAGCAAAAGACAACACCACTATATACCCTGCTGAACATACCAAATTGTTAGGAGTGGAAATAGACAATAAACTAAAATTTGACATTCACATATCCATGACCATAAAAAAAGTCCACAAAAAACCTAGGAGCGTTATACAGAAATAAGCACTTTCTCACCAAAGCAGCAAAGATTTCAATAGCAAATTCCCACCTTATCTCCACCCTACTTTATGCCTCTCCAATATATACCAACCTAAGGCAATGTGATCTAAACAAGCTAGAAACCTGCTACAACAAAATCGCCAAATTCGCCACAGGGGCATCCTACCATAGTCACCACTGTCTCTCACTTGCTGAACTGGGCTGGCTTGAACTCCCTCACCTCCTTCAGTGGTATCAACTCTCACTCGCCCACAAACTAGTAAACCATCCACTAAATGTCCCATCCCTCCAGAATCTACTCCAACCCTATCGCACCACCAGACTACTAAGATCCAGCAACAAAAATCACTTACAGATCACTAAAGCCAATAACTCTGCTGGTGAAGCACTGTTCTCTTGCACCATAGCCAAATTATGGAACTCACTCCCACCCACAATTACCTCTGTACCACCATGCACCCACTTCAAAACTTTACTAAAAGCGCACCTAAAAACATGTTGGCTATGCCCTTGCAACTCCCACTCTAATATCATCCACCCCATCCAACCACTACCTTTCTCTCCACTCCACTAACTACCTTGATTATAGCAAGCTCAGATGCTCATAAGCCTAGTACTTATTATACAGCAGGAACTTCTCATTGTAACATTTGTTAATGTCTGTTATGTACTTCACAGATAAATATTCTAGTTGTCTACTGATGTACTATGTTCTTCATCTGTAAATATGTTGTAAGTAATTGCTATGTTAAATTGTTAATCGCTATGAAATCCAATGTAACTACTGTCTGTTTATTTTACTGTGGAGCTTTTCTCCCCGGGCCTCCGCTGAAAATGGACCTACGTCCAGTCGGACACTCCCGGTCAACAAATTTAAATAAATAAATAAATAAACTCACCACACTCACCCACCACACACACTCACCCACCACACACTCATCCACCACACACACACACTCACCCACTCACCCACTCACCCACACTCACCCACTCACCCACACTCACCCACTCACCCACACTCACTCACTCACTCACCCACCCACACTCACTCACCCACACTCACTCCCCACATTCACCCACCCACCCTCACTCCCCCCCCACACTCACCCCCCACACTCACTCAGCTCACACACCACACTCACTCAGCTCACACACCACACTCACTCAGCTCACACACCACACTCACTCAACTCACACACCACACTCACTCAACTCACACACCACACTCACTCAACTCACACACTCACCCTTTCACACACATAGCCACAAGTTTGTTTGGCAACACCAACAATGACCCCAGACCTTCGTCCGAGGAATGCACGAGTAATTATGTACTTTGGCTGTGCAGACATCAGAAACAGAAACACATGCCTATACAGATCTTACACATCAAGCCGCTCCATTCAAATTGTACATGAAATGCACCCATTGAACAGTTTTCCACCTACAACATTATTAAAGTACTTTAATCCAACACTAATGAGCCCTACATTACACAGCCCAGTAAACCTGTCCACAGATTCAGCTTCTACAGCAGAGTCCAATAAACTGTCTACTGTACATTAGTGTTAACACAGGAATTTCCAGTTCTTATCAGCATAACCACATACACAATCTTCCACCTCAGACCTTTCATGAAGGATGTTTTATTTTTAAACTTTCATGCTTCCCACTTTAGGGGTCTTACATAAATCCCAGCAAAAAGGAGACCTATAAACTGCAATCACCCTGATCCAAATCCATCCAAACATGGCTGCAAAACTAAAGGTGTTACGGTTTTGAGGGGAGGGTTAAGCAACCATGCCCACACCACCTGGGAACAATCAAATTCTTCCTGTCTTTATAACTGCACAGTTCCACAACCACATGGAAAAAATTACCCAGCAAAGGCACACCAGTACCTAATAGAATTAAGTGACAATTCAACACTAAATCATAAATCACAAAACAGACTATCAATTCAGTATATGAAGAACATACCAGTATAGTGTATTTAAAGTTATATCTAACTACCAGCTTGTGCTGGGACAGCTTTAGAGATAAAAGTGGTTTTGTAAAATTCAGCAGATACTGGCAGAGTGCCCTTTATCACACAAACGTGCACATATTTGCCCCTTATCACACAGATGCGCACACACTTGCCCCTTATCACACAGACACAAAGTTTGTTTGGCAACAGCTAAAGTGACCCAAGGGCTTCTTCCTTCTGATAGCAGTCTGTTAACTATAGGTTGGTACTAGGCTATCGGCCCTAGGGCTTATACAAGCCTAGCCATAACAATTCCCTGGCTATTACTTCCACACTATTTTCTACTCTGGACCCCTGTCTAGCAGGGTGAGTGACGTGATCCCCAGGGTTAATTTCTTTCTCCCAACCAATTGTCAATGTTCCGTTTGTAGAGGGCCAAAGAGGCGGTCTGCTTGACATGTATGGGCAGTTTATTCCAGAGTCTGGGCAGTCTCTGAGTCAGGAACCTATCCCTCCAGCATTTGTTTATTGTGGTGACAAGGTTTAGATCCCTGGAGAGTGTAGCTCTGAGGGATTGTGATTTCTTTTAAGTTTAGCATGTCCCAGAATGGGTACATGTTTTTTCCCAAAGGGGATAACTATACATTTCTTGGCACTGAGCTTGAGCCCATGGCTCTGGCACCAAGCATCTGTTTCTGTAAGGCCCTTTTCTACAGTATCCACAACATTTGGGGATTCAATAATGGCTCCCAGTTTGCAGTCATCTGTGAACTTTGTTAGCCAGAATCCCTTAGTGTTGGCCTGTACTTCAGAGAAGTAGATGCCAAACAAGAGCGGTCCCTGGACTGACCCCTGAGGTACTCTGACTTGTCAGAAGCTGGATTTGGAGTGGGCTACTTTTACAGCGTGGGTTCTGTCAGTAAGCCAGTTGGCAACCCATCGAGTGACGTAGGGATTAATGCCCAGCTTAGTAAGCATTCATACAAACACACACACACACACACACACACACACACACACACACACACACACACACACACACACACACACTTGCCTCTTGCTTGCATTCTCACACACACACACACACACACACACACACACACACACACACACACACACACACTTGCCCCTTGCTTGCATTCACACACACACACACACACACACACACACACACACACACACACACACACACACACACTTGAACCACACTTGCATTCACACACACACACACACACACACACACACACACACACACACACACACACACACACACACACACACACACTTGCCCCTTGCTTGTAGTCACACACACACACTTGCCCCTTGCTTGTATTTACACACACACACTTGCCCCTTGCTTGCATTCACACACACACACACACACACACACACACACACACACACACACACACACACACACACACACACGCGCGCGCACGCGTGCACACACGTGCACACACATGCGCACACACTTGCCCCTTGCTTGCATTCACACACACACAAACACACACACACACTTGCCCCTTGCTTGCATTCACACACACACACATTTCCTTCATCTACAAGCAAATACACCACATAGGTTGTATAGAATAGAGAAGTACAGATAAGACCCAGCAAAAGAATGGGGGATGGTGGGAGGGTAACCTGGACTGCAACAGTGAATACACTCGAACATCTACATGTATGGTAGGTACACAACTGCACTATGTTCATCGTGTTTCACTGTTGCAGTCATTACTCTTGGGTTGAATCCCAAAGCTGAGGATGGGTGGCTAGGGCTAAATAGGATTAGGAGAGGCTATGAGGCCCTGCAGAACTGCAGTGGCAAAGCCTGCTCTGGATTTAGAGTAAAGAGGTAAGTGGTAGTGCTTTGTAAAGGTGTGCACCGAACTCCAAGTTGCAGCCTCTAAGAAGTCTTTGGTTGGTACTCCTCTGAGGAAGGCTGCTGCTCTGGTTGAATGTGGCCTAATGTCCTTAGACACTGATTTGCTATGTTGTGAATATCAGAAACAAATGCAATGACCTATCCATTTTGAAATAGTCTGTTTTGAGATAGCCTTTCCTTGTGATCCTGCAGCATATGCCACTAAAAGTTGCTCAGTCTTTCTGAAAGCTTTAGTTCTGTCCAAGTAGAAGTGTAGCTGTCTGTGTATGTCCAAAAAATGCAGAAGTCTCTCACCCTTGTTCTGTGGGTTTGGATAAAAGGTAGGCAAGTGAATGGTTTGGTTAAGGGCCACACTGGACACCACCTTAGGCATAAATGTCGGGTTTGTCCTCAGAGAAACCCTGCCTGGATGGAAAATGATAAAAGGTTCCACAGCCATGAGTGCCTGTAACTCCAAGACTCATCTTGCAGAGGTTATTGCTAGGAGCAGAGCTGTTTTCCAGGATAAGAATTTTATATCAGCTGTTGAGGCTGGCTCAAAAGGAGGCAGCGTGAGTTTTTCCAAGATATAATTGATTCCCATGCAGGTATTGGTGCTCTCCTTGGAGGTCTTATGTTTTTGGCCCCTCTGAGGGGTGGCATGGCCAGTATCATTTTTGGCTTCTCTTGTCTGTCCTTGTCTGTCCTTTAGGAGTACCTTGGGGAGGAGAGGCAGTGGAGGAAAGGCATATACTGTTAGGTTTTTCCAGCTGAAGGCTAAAGCATCCACTTTCCATGCTTGCTTGTGAGAAGTCCTTGTGCAGAATCTCTGTAGTTGGCAGTTGTGAGGGGAGGCAAACAGATCTATGTCTGTGGATCCCCATTTCCTTGTTATCATGCTGAAGACTTGTGGATCCAGTTTCCACTCGTGGGGATAAGTCAATGCTGTGTCCCACAAAGTCATGGCTTGTCTGCAGAGGGGGTAGGAATGTGTGCCTCCCTGCTTGTTTATGTACCACATGACTGTAGTATTGTCCGTCTTTATCAGTAGTTGTCCTGGATGAAGTAGATCCTTGAAAGCTGTCAGTGCATTTTGAACAGCTAGCATCTCTTTTTGATTGATATGAAGATGCATCTGGCTTGCGGGCCATGTGCCCTGAATACATTTTTCTGCCATGTGGGCCCCCCAGGCATAATCTGATGCATCCGTTGTTAGTGTCTGCCTGGCTGTGGGTAAAGTGAATGGCTGTCCCTTGTTGTGGTGACAGGCCTGTGCCCACCATCGAAACTCCTGTTGCAGGCAGGGAATGAGGGTAATTAATGTTTCTAGGCTGTGGCAATGTTGAGTCCAAACACTTTTAGATACCATTGTAGTTTCCTCATATGCAGTCTGGCATATGGAATTAGCAGGATGCAGGATGCCATGAAGCCCAAAGCCTGCAGAATTTTTCTTGCAGATAAATGGGTCTTTGTTGCCAACATTTTGAAGTAAGAAGTCAGTTGCCTTTGTTTGTCTGGCGTGAGATAAGCCATCTGGGCAGTTGTATTTAAGCTTGCACCCAGGAATATTATCTCTTGAGAGGGCACTAGTTTTGATTTATTTTCGTTTACTGTGTACCCTAGGCAAATTAGTAATCTTTTTACAAACACCAGATGCTTTAGCAGAATGTCCTTGTTCTCTGCTTGAATAAGGCAGTCGTCCAAGTAAGGATATATTTGAATTCCTCTTTGTCTGCAAAATGCAATTACTGGTGCCAGGCATTTTGTGAAGACGCTGGGCACAGTAGATAAGCCAAAGGGCAGTGCAGAGAATTGGTAGTGCATTGAGCCAGCTATGAATCTGAGGTATCTTCTGCAAGATTGTCTGATTGGGACATGCAGGTATGCCTCTTTTAGGTCCAAAGTTACAATCCAAGCCTTCTTGTCCAGCATGGGCAGAAGCTGCTGCAGAGTCAACATTTTGAATTTTGGAACGTCCAGAAATGTGTTTAGAATAGACAGGTCCAGTATTGGTCTCCAGGCTTTGTCCTTTCTGGGTACCAAGAAAAGTCTCGAGTAAAATCCTTGTCCCTGCTCTTGCTGTGGTACTCGCTGAATGGCCCTCATGTCCATGAGGGATGAAACTTGCTTTTGTGCCTCTGCCCATTGATTGTACGGCAGGTCTGGCATACCTTTTGCCCTTGGCAGGGTGTGAAAGTGGAACCTGTAGCCCTGAGACACTATATTCAAGACCCATTTGTCCTGGGTGATCATGTGCCAATTTTGTGAAAAAAGTGCTAGTTTTCCCCCTAAGGGGTCTGCCAAAAGATAAGTGCTTGGTGCTGCCAGAGGAAAGTCATTGGGACTGTTTCCTGTATAGCTGTGATTTGCCTTCTCCGCTTTTGGAGGTAGAAGCACCCCATTGTTTAGGCCTGTATGAGCCTTGGGGCTGGGATCTGCCTATGGGGGCATCTGTATCTGCCTCTTTGTACCCTGTCTGACACTGGAAAGGACAAATTTTGTGTGGGCCAGTTCCTGCTAAATCTGGGTGGCTGCACCTGTAAGAAATCCTTAACTGTCTGCATAGATTTTGCTTTGTCCTCCATTTTCTTCAACACCTCCTCTGCTTTAACACTAAAGTAACATGCTGTAATGGAGCATCTAATAGTTTTGCTTTAACATGATCAGGCAGATTCTCTTCCTTTAACCAAGCATGCCTCCTAATGACAGAACCCGTAACAGCTGCCCTGCAAGAGGCCTCCAGAGAATCAAAACCACATTGCAAAGTATGCCTTCCCACTTGTTCAGTTACATGCAATAAATCCTGCATTTCCTTGTTTTCTGCACATTCAGAATTTGTTAATATTTTCTGTTTAAGCAGTGACATTAAGTATTGCTGATATTTAAGAATATGAAATTGACAATTTAAAGCCCTCTCAGCCAAGGTAGCAGAAGTGTAAACCTTTTTCCCCCATCTGTCCAGTGCCCTTGAATCCCTATCAGAGGGGATAGGGTTTTTTGCAGTGGAAGCCTTGACCCCTTTGGGACCCTGAGAAATAGTTTCTGGGTCAGCAGCAGGGTTTTTATAAAGAAATTTATGTGAATCTGGAACCCTGTAGTATCTGTCTGGCTTAACAGGTGCAAGGTGTAAAGAGTCAGGAGACAGGCCGGACTCTGAAAATACATCATCTACAATGTCTATAACAGGGGAGACAGCAAGAGGCCTGTGCTGAGATAGTAAAGGAAAGTCTCTGAGCCTTTTCTTAGATTCTGAGTAATCTTGGCTCTCCCAGTGGA
The DNA here is from genome assembly GCF_019279795.1 of Protopterus annectens. Classification (NCBI taxonomy): domain Eukaryota; kingdom Metazoa; phylum Chordata; order Ceratodontiformes; family Protopteridae; genus Protopterus; species Protopterus annectens. The sequence goes on from NC_056729.1 coordinate 1,041,041,377, forward strand.
AGTGCTGCCTCATGGTATGCAGGGTTTCCCCAAAAGAATAATCCTCAGGAGGAGAGGCTGAAGGGATAGATTCTTCAGCAGCAGAATCCTCATAGGGAGGAAGAGAGTATTCCTGTTCAGAAGAGAGTAATAAACTATATCAGGCAGCACAAAATAGGGCTAGAAGTGCATTCAAACAGGGGCTGTGTGTAGAATTACATTTTTAATTCACTAGGAAGACTTATCTTACCAATGAAGCAAAAAATGCAGATGAAAATGCAGGCAATCCAAACTTTCCAGTAGTCCCTCAAACAAATGCAGTCGACAGGATACACGTACAATGAAAAGGAGTTCCACACACCACATGGGTTTTATTAGGTTGAGTGGGCTGGGTAAGGCAGGTCTGACATCACAATGTGGGAGGAACACTGGCTCTTCTATACAACATGCAAATCAGGAGGGGATTACATCGCCTTGGGGGAGGAAACATCCCGATAGCTAGAGCAAGAGCAGATGGCAGATGTGACATCATAATTTCAGAGCCAGCTACAGGTTTTTCAAGTTGGTTTGCAAAGTGAAACAAAAACAGTATAGAAAGCTAGGAAGCAGAACAGGGAAAACAGTTGAGTGGGTTATTTTTTAAAGCTGCAAGGGTGATTTTTGTAAGCTTTATCAAAGAACAGGGACTGGAAGAGTCAGCAGGTTGGGGAAGCTGCTTTAATATCCTGTTGTTTTCCTTTAACACATTAATAAAAATCTAATCATTATATTTTAAACAATAAAAACACACATATTGTTATTAAAAACCTACTACTTGGAATTTCCTAACCTAATATTTATATAAATTAATGTGCAATTTCCACTGATAAATGTATACACTTATTTATTTATTTATGTATTTACTTAAACTAATACCCCAGTTACCAACTAAAACCCACACTAACCACACAATAAAAATGTCCAGTATTTATATTCCCTTCTAATGATTGTGTACCTAATCCATATATTCTTGTTTTTCCAATTTGTTTCAAATATTTTCTCCTCTCATATTAAGCATACTACTAATTGATATTCTACCACTTAGGTCTAGTTTCATGGTTGCATTCAATAATACCTGCCAAAAGGTCTCCCTAAATTCAAGAAAATTAGACCAGTTGCCTCCTCCCTCCTGTTTTTTAACCTTCTCCAACACACAAAACCTAAATTTTTTAACATCCTTACACATAACACTATGCCTATATAAGGCATTCGTACCCTCCTGTTTTTTAATAGCATAATTGTGTTAGTATACTCTCTTTCTCAATTCATTTTCAATTTTGCCTATATAATAGACCTTACAGGTTTGACATAGGGCAACATACACAACCCCCTTAGTCCTACAGTTATAATTACCTTTTATAGTAATAACCCTATCATACCCTTCAATAATCAAGTTATTTGTCTCGTACATAAATCTACATTCCCTACAACATCCACAGGCACTCATCTTCCCCATCATCATCCTACTCCCCTTTTTCTGATTTCTTTCAAAATGGGTCTTAATGTTATTTCCCCTTCTATACACTATCCTTGGACTAGGGCCTAACTTATCAATAAGACCAAAGGCACCAAACACTCCATTCCAATTCTTCTCCAATATTCTATGAATTTCTGTTGAGTGTTCATCAAATGTTAAGGTGCAACTAAATTAGCCCACTTGTGTATTTTGTCCACCCATTGCCACATTAGGATTTTTAGCAGGGGTGGGTAGCAATCCATCCTTCGATCTGTAACATACTTTTCCTGTCCCTCAACCAATGTTTTAGGGTATCCCCTAGCAAATAACATCTCCTTCAAGATGCCAATTTCCTCCACAAATTTTTTGTGTTCACTAGTTAATCTGGATACCCTTATCATTTGTCCTTTAATAATTTATTTATTTATTTTATTTATTTTACATTTGTTGACCGGGCTAGTCCAACTGGATATATTTCCATTTTCAGTAGAGGCCCGGGGAGAAAAGCTCCAGCATAGCTCAAAATGAAATATCAAATTATAAAACACATTAGAAAATAATAAAACACATAAAATAGTAAGTATTTAGAATAAAGATGAAAGGTTTTTAAAAAGTACAATAATAAAAAGGTGAGTATAAAGTCATGTCAGTCACATAATCATATGATATGAAAGGATACACTAGAGTTCATTGTAGTTAACTTAAATATTTGTGGTTATAAAAGTTTTACAATATCCAGATTTAGAATACAGAGAGGTATATAGATTGTGATTAGATATCCATAGGCAGTAAGAAGATAAAGTAGGATAGGTAGTAGATTAATCAGGGTTCGTGCAGGGCATAGCCAGAGAGATTTTAGGTGACGTTTGAGTTTTGCTTAAAGAGTGACAGAGAAGGTAGTAGTGTTAAGTCGGTAGGTAGAAGGTTCCAGTGTTTCCCAACAGTATTGGAGAATAGGCTGTCACCTGACAAGTTATTGGACTTACTTATGCTAACACGTAGTTTGCTAGAGGAGCGTAGGGAATTTAGATTATTATAAGGAGTAATTAGGTTGGCAAGTATTGGAGTATGATTTGGTTTGTAAAATATTTTATGAGCAATGGTGAGTTGGGAATAAGTTATCATGTTAGGGAGTTCAAGCCAGTCTAGCTGGTTAAGGTTCAGACAGTGGTGTGTTGAAATGCATTTCCAGTGGCAAATCTGGCAATATTGTTGTAGGAGTTAGACAGTTTGAGAAGATTATTTTTCTTTAGGTTAGTATAAATGGGAGAAGCATAGAGAAGAGTAGAGACTAAGTGAGAGTGGGCAATAGTGGTTCTAGCTATGGGAGTTAAGAAGGGTTTAATTCGATATAAGGAGCCCATTTTTCTGTTCACTGTTTGAATGGTGTTATTTATATGGTTATCAAAGTTGAGGTTGTTGTCAATTGTAACTCCTAATAGTTTGGTAGTAGGATCAGGAACGATGAGGGTACCATTGTTAGACTTAATAGAGAAGTTTATGGGAGAGGACCTATTGGTAGGTGTGAAAAGTAGAAGCTTGGTTTTTTTTGGCGTTTAAAAGGAGACAGCATTTCAGGAACCAGTCTTCTACTGAGTTGAATACTTTCTGAGTTAGAAAGTATAGATCAGACGTGGTGTTGGCAGAACATATAAGTGTGGAATCATCGGCATATTGAATACAGGTGGCTTCAGGGACTGCTATATGAAGGTCGTTGATGAATAGTGAGAAAAGAAGAGGTCCTAAAATGGAGCCCTGGGGAACTCCAAGGGTGACTGGTAGGTGGGATGAAAGTTTGTTTTCCCAGAGAACTGCCTGCTGTCTATTGTTAAGGTAAGACTTGAACCATTGTATGGCTCGTGTGTCTAGAGCAAGAAGTTCAAGAGTATTTATAAGCAGTGGATGGTTAACCATATCAAAAGCCTTTGAAAGGTCGATGAAGAGAGCAGAGGAGAGGGTGTTATTATTACGATTCCTATATATGGAGTCAGTAAAAGAGAGTAGAGCAGTGGTAGTGCTATGAAATGGCCTAAAGCCATGCTGGCATTTAGCCAGTATGTCATGTTTAGTAAGGTGTTCTAATAGCTGGTGGTGAATGCACTTTTCCATGATCTTTGCTAGAGGTGATAGCAGGGCTATTGGTCTATAATTAGAGTAATCATAGGATTTACCTCCTTTATGTAGGGGATGATGTGGGAGATTTTCCAGATGTCTGGAATACTTCCTTCATTAATGGTTCTGTTAAGTAGGATGGATATGGGGAAGGCCATAACTTTGGCTGCTTTTGTAAGTATTCAGAAGGCAATTGGTCGGCTGAAGGAGTGCAAGGTTTAAGTTTTAATAAGATTCTATAGATGAAAGTGGTTGAGATAGGCTGAAATGTAAATGTAGGTAATGATCCAGCTGAGGAAAATGGGATCCTTCTGTTATCAGTTGAAAGCTGACTAGCTAGGGATTGTATAGTTTCTGTAAAATAGGTGTTGAAGTTGTTGGCTATTTGAATTGGGGTATTATGATCAGCATCATGAGGGGCTGGTGTACTAGAGTGGCCAGGGTTAAGGAGCCTATTAATGTTAGTCCAAAATTTTTGAGGATTGTTCTGGTGTGTTTGTTGTAGCTTACAGTAGTAGTTCTTTTTCTCTTCTGCCGAAATGGATGTTCACTATCAAAATGTAGCAAACTATTCAAGTAAGTTGGTTTTCTATAGATTGATGACTCATAACTCTTATTACTCATATTCTTGCACAAGTGTACATCCAGATAATTAACCATTTCCTTTCCTTTTGTACTTGTAAAAGTTAGAAAATTGGTGGTATTATTAGCATATTCAAGGAACTCATCTGCCTCCTCTTCTCTCTGAGTCCACAAAATCAAAATGTCATCTAAAAATCTATAATATCTATAAATACTAGTTTTAAACCTTGATTCCAATACAAATTTAGTTTCCCAGTACCATAGAACTATATTTGCAAAGATCGGAGCTGCTATAGCTCCCATTGCCACTCCCCAGGTCTGTTTAAAATACTCACCCTGAAATCAGACAAAATTATTGCTAAGTACTAATTCCATAAGGGTTGATAGTACATACACTGAATCACTAGAATACCTAGTACCCTCCCTAAGTGCATTTTGGAACATTTCCATACCTTCCTCGTGGAGGATACTTAAATACAAATCCTTAACATCAATACTTAAGAAAATCACTTTCTCGTTAAATTTAATCTCTGCCAGACTCCTCAACAAGTGCCATGAATCCTTTAGTATGTGTTCTTTCCCGTCAAAAATTTTTTTTCAAATAAAAATCAACCATCTTAGCTAAAGGTTCAGTTTTACTTCCTCTCCCTGCCACTATTGGTCTCATTGGTGGATCTGTGACAGATTTGTGGATTTTAGGTATCCCAAAAAAAGAAGCAACCTTTGGATGTTCTACTTTCAGAAATTTAATTTTGTCTACTGTAAAGCTGTACTCCTGAAAAAGGTCTTCCAATATAAAGTCCAACCTCCTATTAAAAATATTAATTTCATTCATGGAAGCTGGAGTAAAAAATTCACTGTTGTTTAAATATCTTAACATTCTTCAGGTGTACTCAAATTGATCCATTATAACAACCCCACCCCCTTTATCGGGTTTCATAACCCTAATATTGTGTTTTTTATTAATTCCCTCAACACACAGTCTTCATCCTTAGTTAAATTGTCACACCCGTGTTTTCTATGCTTACTTAAAAGGTTCCTAATTTACATTTCAGTTAATTTTTCAAAAATGGCAACCAAGGGAACTAGAGGGGAGTTGTACTTACTCTTCCTGAACAGGGAACCATTTGTGTGTCTGTTGTCAAAGTCTTCACTCCTTTCTCCCTTTTCCAATAATATTTTTAAATTAATTAATCTAGAAAACAACTTAATATCTAGTATGGTATCCACCCCATAATTCTGTCCTTTAGGAACAAACGTGAACCCTTTTGACAATACTTCTCCATGATGTACTTCCAACACCTCAGTGGTGTAATTATATATCTTCAGATCCCTATGTTCACTAACTGTAACATTACTTTCATCTAATTCTAGAGTATCCATTGTCAAATTTGACTGACCAATTTCACCAAGCCCACACATGTTAGCTCCACTTAAAACCTTCCCTGCACTTTCATAAAAATGCAATACATCTTTACAATCATTTTGAACCATAAAGTCATCATGCATTGTTCGATGTACATTACCAACATTTCCAGCATCATCATCAACAGCATAACATTCAACCCCATCAACCCCTGCATAAATAACATTCATCGATCTATTCAGAACATCAATATCTATGCAGTTTCCAGGATTATCATCTGTTTGCACCTCTACCAAATTATTGGTAAGCTTAATTACATTTTTGCAATCATTTTGGGCAATTAAATCATCATGCATTGTTGGTTGTGTATTACCATCAATTATAACATCAACATCATCAACATCATAGCATTCATCTCCTTCAGCCCCTGCAACAATAACATTCGCCGGTCTATTTAAAGCAGCAACATTTACACTATACCCAGGATTATCGCCTGCATGCACCTTAACCAAATTATTAGCAGGCTTCATTACTTTTTTACCAACATTACGGGCCTTACATGATCATGCATTGTTCGATATGTATTATCTTCCTTTATAACATCCTCAACAATGTCATAACATACAATCCGATTAATCCCCTCAGAAAAGTAATTCGGCAGGCCTTCCACTCCTGCACAATTTGTACAGCAACCAGTGTCATCAGCTAATTGTATTTTAAAGAAATCATAGGCAGTCTTTACCGTACCCCTTTTAAATGGTACACTTACCGCTGGTGGTATCGCGGGGGTCCCCCTTGCCATCTGTCCTGACCCCCCTGCTGCGCTCGATACCCACACGGTTCTGGCCTTTGTTCCTCAGTGTCCACTGGCCATTTTTGCTTTTCAGCCTTTCTGAACATCTCAGCATTTCTTGAAAATCCTGTCCACCATTAGAATTGACATTGGACTCTCTAAATACTTCTCTGTCATTACCTTCTTCTCCAAACGGTAATTGTATGTCCTGTTCTTCCACCTCAGCAAATGACAGTCTCGGCTGTACATAAGTCCTGGGAGAGGGATACGCTTTCTTGTATTTGTAATCTTCTTCATCCCTCTTAAGTTTTTTACCTTTCCTAGTCTTGATAATTTTTTCATGCTGCTCCACCCTTCCAAAAACACCTTGATATAATCCTTCATTACAACTGAACACCTCGTGTTCAGTAATCTCTTTTTGTAAATGTATAATCTCTTCCTTAAGCACCATGTTCAGTAATCTCTTTTTGTAAATGTACAATCTCTTCCTTAAGCACCGTCAACTGCCGCTGGTTGTCCCGAGTTAAAAGCCGCATGTACTCCATCCCCATGCAGTCAAACAGTTCCAGTAACTCCTGGTGTAGAACCGAACCACTTACCAAGTTGTTCTGGAAGTTCCACATCCTCAAACATTTGGGCACATGATGCGCTGTAATGCAGTGTTCAGAAAAGGAATTATCAAGTTGCAAACCCCTAAATTTCTTCAGGGCTTTCTCCAACCAATAAATCTTCTGCTGTAAATTGACTGCAGGTTCCGGTTCCACCACCATACCATCTTGAGAGTTACCTGTTGGCTTCAGATCCTTGTTAAGCCAACTCAAAAAGTCACTGTTGTTAACTAATGAATTTTGCAATGGCAAGCTTCTTTCCTCCTGCGATCTCCTACTCCTGCCATTTTCACCAATAGGAGGATCTCCTTCCAACAATGCCCTTGAATAGGAAACACCTCCACCAGTTGTTCCACCACTAGACAAGCTAGTATTTCCACTTGTTCCTCTCGACCTCTTGTTCTTGCTTCATACTGTCACAAACCAGGTCCACCTTAGCATTGGTTTTGTTTATCAATGCTAGTAACTGGGTTAAAGTAACTTTTTCTTCATGCTGCATAACTTTCCTTTCCTTCAGCCAATAGACAGTAAATTTCCAAAAACAGCGAGATAGCACAAGTCCAAATACACAGGTGCACTTTCCTTACCTGAAACCTTCTTTGTGCCGACAGCAAGTTCACGAAACACAAAAACAAAAGAAATGTCCAGTAACCATAACAACAAGGCACCAGAAGTACTTCTTAAGTAAGGAAGCCACACCAAAATTGTTCCAAGAAAGGCTGTATAAGCGCTTTCATTCCTTTAATTACTTTCAAACAAAACAGAACTTCATCAGATACAAAATAATACATCATTTCCCCGTTTAAATACCCATAAAGATCATGTGATTTACAACCATTTAAAAATTCATCATCCTTTTAACACATTAATAAAAATCTAATCATTATATTTTAAACAATTAAAACACACATTAAAAACCTACTACTTGGAATTTCCTAACCTACTATTTATATAAATTAATGTGCAATTCCTGCTGATAAATTTATAAACTTATTTATTTATTTACTGATAGATGTATCTGCGGGAATTGCACATTAATTTATAGGAATATATAAGGAACAAAAGTGCTCATACAGCCTTTCTTGGAACAATTTTGGTGTAGCTTCCTTACTTAAGAAGTACTTCTGGTGCCTTGTTTATATATATATATATATATATATATATATATATATATATATATATATGTGTGTGTGTGTGTATATTATAGTGGAAAGGGTTGTCAAAATTATTAATGATAGTTAAAACATTGTTTAAGATATTATGGACAAAAAAGAAGAAGTGAAAGTCATGATGGGAGACTTTAATAAGGCATTTGATAAAATTGGACATGAAATCTTATGGGTAACAATGAAAGAATATAATATAAATGAGAAAGTTAGGAAATTACGTATGTCAGCATATAGTAATAATAAAAACCCAGCCACTGTGGGATACACAAGCCAGTGTATTTCTTCGTGCTGGTCCCAAGCCCAGATCAATGGGGAGGGTTACATCAGGAAGGGCATCTACTGTAAAATTTTTGCCAGAGCAAATATACAGACAACAATGCAGATTTTCATACCAGATTGGTTGAGGACCAGGTTAACAATGACTACCTCTAGTACTTGTAGCCTACAGGGTGCTGGTGGAAATTGGGCTACTGCTGGCTGAAAGAGAATAAGAGGGGGAAGGCATGGCCAGAGCAGGAAGAGAGGAGGAAAGTTAGAAGTGTGAAAGCAAGGGTAGGAACTTTGAATGTTGGCAGTATGACTGGTAAAGTAAGAGAGCTAGTTGATATGATAGACAGAAGGAAGGTTGATATATTGTGCATGCAAGACAGCAGATGGAAGGAGAGTAAGGCCAGGTGTATCAGAGGCAGATTCAAATTGTTCTATCATGGGGTGGATGGGAGGAGAAATTGGGCAGGGGTTATCCTGAAGGAGGAGTACATCAATAGTGTTTTGGAGGTGAAAAGAGTGTCAGACAGAATGATATTTATGAAACTGAAAATTGATGGTGTGATGATGAATGTTGTTAGTGCATATGCTCTGTAAGTTAGGTGTGTGATAGATGAGAAAGAAAAATATTGGACCGAGTTAGAAGAAATGGTGGAGAGTGTACCCAAGGGTGAGAGAGTGGTTATTTGAGCAGATAATAATGGATATGTTGGTGAAAGGAACAGAGGGGAGGAGGAGGTGATGAGTAAGTGTGGTGTTAAGGAGAGGAATGTGAAGGCTAAGGATAAGGAGTATGGTGAGTTGTATGAAAAGTTGGACACTAAAGAGGGAGACAAGGACTTATACCAATTGGTTAGACAGAGAGATCAAGCTGGGAAAGATATGTAGCAGGTTAGGGTGATAAAGGATAATGAGGAAAACAAACTCACAAGTGAGGAGAATGCATTGAGCAGATGGATGGAGTACTTTGAGGGACTGATGAATGAAGAGAATGAGAGAAACAGAGAGAAGGTTAGATGATGTGGGGATAATGAATCAGGATGTGCAACGGATTAGCAAGAATGAAGTAAGGACAGCTATAAATAGGATGCAGAGTGGACAGGCTGTTGGTCCAAATGACATACCTGTTGAAGCATGGAGGTGTTTAGGAGAGACAGCAGTGAGGATTTAACCATATTGTTTAATGGAATCTTGGAAAATGAGTGGATGCCTGAGGAGTGGAGAAGAAATGTATTGACCCAGTTTTTAAGAATAAGGGTGATGTGCAAAGCAGTAGTAATTACAGAGGGATAAAATTGATCAGCCACAGCAGGAAGTTAAGGGAAAGAGTAGTGGAAGCTAGGTTAAGAAGGGAGGTGATGATTAGTGAGCAGCAGTATGGTTTCATGCCAGGAAAGAGCACTACAGATGCAATGTTTGCTCTGAGGGTGTTGATGGAGACGTATAGAAAATGTCAGAAGGAGTTGCATTGTGTCTTTGCGGACTTAGAAAAAGCATATAACAGGGTGCCCAGAGAGGAGCTGTGGTATTGTATGAGGAAGTCGGGAGTGGCAGACAAGTAAGTAAGAGCGGTACAGGATATGTACTTGGGCAGAGTGACAGTGGTGAGGTCTACAGTAGGAGTGACGGATGTATTAAAGGTGGAGGTGGGATTGCACCAAGGATCAGCTCTGAGCTCTTTCTTATTTGCAATGGTAATGGACAGGTTGTCAGACAAGATTAGACAGGAGTTCCTGTGGACTATGATGTTTGCAGATGACATTGTAATTTGTAGTGAGAGTAGGGAACAGGTAGAAGAGACCCTAGAGAGGTGGAGCTATGCTTTAGAGAGGAGAGGAATGAAGGTCAGCAAGACTAAGACAGAATATAAGTGTGTGAATTAGAAGGAGGATAGAGGAATTGTGAGGATGCAGGGAGTAGAGTTGGTGAAGGTGGATGAGTTTAAATACTTGGGATCAACAGTTCAGTGTAATGGTGAGTGTGGAAGGGAACTGAAGAAGAGAGTGCAGGCAGAGTGGAGTGGATGGAGAAGAGTTTCAGGAGGGATTTGTGACAGATGGATACCAGTAAGAGTGAAAGGGAAGGTCTACAAAATGGTAGTGAGACCAACTATGTTATATAGGTTGGAGACGGTGGCACTGATGAAAAGACAAGATTCAGAGCTGGAGGTGGCAGAGTTAAAGATGTCAAGATTTTCATAGGGTATGATGAGGATGGACCGGATTAGAAATTAGTATATTAGAGGTTCAGCTCAGGTTGGACAGTTTGGAGACAAAACGAGAGAGGTGAGATTATGTTGGTTTGGACATGTGTTAATGAGGGATGCAGGGTATATTGAGAGAAGGATGCTAAGGATGGAGATGTCAAGTAAGTGGAAAAGAAGAAGCCTAAGATAAGGTTTATGTTTGTGGTGAGAGAGGACATGCAAGTGGGTGGTGTAACAGAGCAAGCTGCAGAGGACTGGAAGAAATTGAAACAGATGATCCACTGTGGTGACCTCTAATGGGAGCAGCTGAAAGAAAAAGAAGACAAAAGAAGCATATAGTAATAATAAAGTAAAATATTTGTAAATGGCTGGTTAAACTGAAAGGTACATATGAAGATTGGTATAAGACAGGGATGCCCAATGAGTTGTATACTCTGTGCATTAGTTATGAATGTGACAGTATGTGAAATAAATTAAAAAACAAAGGAGGCAGGGTATATCATACCTGAAAGGTTAAGAATTCCAGATCTGTTAACATATGCAGATGACATTATAATAATTGTAAAAAAAAATTGGATAAAAAAGAAGTGATAATTTGTGCAAATAAGTGTGTAGATGTGATATGGTTGGCTTTAAATAAAGAGAAAAGTAAAGGTTTAGGTGATGTAGTAAAGACAGGGGGTATATTTTGCAATGAGTAAAATTTCTCTGTTAGGTAAAACATTTGGGAATTTGGAGACTAATAGTACTGAATAATTAATAATGATTATAAGATCTTTATGAAAATAATACAAAAGAGATTTGAAACTAAAATGGAAAATATTATGGAAGATAGTACATATAGTATAACGGGGAAGGGTTGTCAAGACTTATTAATGATATTTAGAGAAACTGTGGAAGATACTATGATTAGAACAGAAAAAGTGGAAATCATGATAGGGAAACCTTAATAAGGCATTTGATACAATTGGACATGAAATCTGATGAGCAATAATGAAAGCATATAATATTAAGAGAACTGAAATTCTTAACCCGGTTTATGAGAAAGTTAGGAAATAGTGTATGTCAGCATATAGTAATAATAAATTAAAATATTTCTAAATGGCTGGTTATGCCAAGAGATACGTATGAAGAGTGGTGTAAGACAGGAGTGTTGAATGAGTTGTATACTATTTGCATTAGTTATGGGTATGATAGTATGTGAAATAAATTACAAAGTGAAGGAGATGGGGTATATAACACCGAAAGGGTTAAGAATTCCAGTTCTCTTAATATATGCAGATGACATTATAATAATTGCAAAAAACAAAAATTGGATAAAAGAAGTAATAATTTGCACAAATGAGTGCCTAGAGCTGATAGAGATGGCTTTAAATGAAGAGAAAAGTAAAGATTTAGGTGATGCAGTAAAGATAGGGGGTATATGTTTTACTACAAAGAAAATGTCTGCTTTAGGTATAACATTTGAAAATAAAGATGTAAGTAGAATTCAATGGGAAAAAGCCATTGAAGAAATAAAACACAGCTGTCTTTTAGGGGGAAACATATAAATTATCATTCAGAAGAAAAGGTTTATTTGATAAATTCAGTACTGATGGGAAAAAAGCATACTTAGCAAATGTATCTATGTTGCTAACAGTAATTGAAAAGGAATTATTACAGATATTTTTTTTTCATTTATATGGGGTTCAAGATTAAACTTAGTAAAATAAGGAGTTTTGTATGTAAATAAAGAGGAAGGAGGTTTAGAGTTAAAAACCCCAGCAGCATATGCTGCTTCATTAAATGTGTACAAAGTGTTAAAGTGGATAAATGAAAAAGCTGAGAGATTAGTATTAAAATTGTATAAATATCTTCTTCTTCTTCTTTCGGCTTTTACCTGTTAGGGGTCGCCACAGTGGATCATCTGTCCGCTCATGATTGGCAGTGGAGTTTTACGGTGTCGAGTTGCCAGCCTGGCGCCCAACCTTCCAACGAAGGCACACACATGCACACACTCACACCTAGGGCCAATTTATAGTGTTCAATATTTTGGAGTATGGTAAAAATGAGTAAAAGAGTAAAATAGAAAAAAGACTGTATAAATCAAGAAATAAAATGTTATCAAGAAAAATTATTTTTGTGAAAAATAAAAATCGATGATACAGAAAAAGACAGAAAAGTATGAAATAAGACTGCAATGGTATAATATTACTATGTAAAACTACTGGAAAATCTAACAGATGAAAAAAAATTAAACCTATAAAATAAGAAGAAACAGTATAATCAGAATGTCAAGATTTTGTGTAGAGACTGGTAATATATAAATTACCAGTAAAAGGAAATATGCCATATAAAAAAGAAAAGTGATAGAAATGTTACATTGTCAAGAAGAAGAAGAAGAAACTATGTGACATATGTTTTTGAAATGTAAAATGTAAAATAGTTATGGGGAAACTATGTAAAGATTTTTTTCAATGATATAAAATAAGTGGACAAAATAAACATGGATATGATTAAATGCAGATATTACAAGAATAGAAGTAAACAATATGTTAAAAGGGATTCACTATACAATCTCGAAATACTGAAATGTCGAATTTCAGTATTTCGAGACTGAATAGTCGAAAAACCACATACATGAAAACCCACAATAACAAACACTACAATCGCGACCATTCACACACACACACACACACACACACACAAACCAGGACATAATCACACACACACATACACCTACCTAACTAAATAAACATAACAACACACACAAACACACTTAGCTTATGCCCCCCCACCCCCCCACTTATATATTCTAACTCCGAGGTCACACTAAACACACAAACACACACTACCGCACACACTCACACACACTAAAATCCCTACCCATTATCCTCAAACACACAACACTTACCTGACAGCCCAGATAATTCCACAAACTGCACCACACGTCACAAACATGACACCACGATTTCGGCTGATTCGACATTTGCGGATTCGGCATAGTGTAGTTTTGGTTAACTGCACTTTCCACTATTCGGTCTCAACGTACTGAATTTCGACATTTCAGTACATCTAGATTGTCTAGCATATCCGTTAAAAGAACAGATAAAAAATGATTTTATGGTTTCTCCCTTTTTAATTTCTCCAAATATTTTGAGTTTCTAATATCATGATGGGAATGTATCCCATTCCTAAGTCAAAGTACGATTAAAGTTCATGAAATAAGTATTGTTTCACTCTTTCATGTCAACAAAAAGTGCTCTTTGCAATACCTGCAATGTGCCCAGTAATGACTCCTTCTGCAATTTGTACAGAGTTACATGTATTGATAGCATATCTAAATATGATTGTAGACTCTTTTTTATAAGACTCATTGCTCCTATTATTATTGGAACTATCTGGGTATTTTTCTTCCACATTGCTCTTGTTTCTGTTTGCAAATCCTAATATTTTATAACTTTGTGTCTCTCTGCACGCAGGAAACTGTAGTCACTGGATGTGGTGATTTTAATGATCAATGCTACTTTTGTCTTCTTTTCTTGTATCACTATATCCATTTTTCTAGCATCTATCATTTGAACTGTTGGTAATTTTCTATGATGCTTTGTGGTTCATGTTTTCTGTTTTTTCAGTCACTTCAGTACCATAATGTTCGCATAATCTCCAGCGCAACAGTCTCACGACATTATTATGCCTTTCAGTATACGGTACTTCTGCCATTAGTATGTCGCAATCAGCAATGAGGTGTGCAATCGTTTCCAATTCTGTTTTGCAAAACCTACATTTGCCTGTTTCTCCTATGTGGTCAAAGGACTTTGTAAACCAATGTGTATGTAGCCCACTATCTTGTGCTGGCAATATTAACCTTTCATCTCTTGGTATGAATTTGCCTCTCCTTAACCATTCCTGCATTCATTCCTGATCAACATGAGGTTCTTCCAGATGTTTACTATATTTTATGCTATATGGATTATTATATGGAATGAAAGACTATGTGAAATTATATTTAATGGTAAATGGATTTTAGCAACAATATTAAGTAACCTCAGATGGTGGTTATGGAAAAAGGAGTGCATCTCTAATAGGGATGAACATTTAGTATGACTGTAAAGGAGATTATGACTATGTGTAAATAGATTTGTAAAGCTATATATTTGTACATTTGTAAATATTTGTAAATAAGTAAATATGTTTTACATAAGAGTTATTTTTGTGTATAAATAAATGACTCCTACTCTTTCCAGTAGGTGCCATCAGCTCTATTACATCCACCTCAGGTAGATGGGGCCATGGTTTAATGTCTCATCTAAAGAATACCACAGTCAGGAGTACGGTATCCCCTTACGCTGAACTGCAGTGTCAGCAATCACTTTACCAATTGTGGGAATAGAACCCAGAGTCTTCTGCACCAATGGTGAGTTTAATATCTGTTGCAAAACTGAAATGACATAATATTATGGAATTTACAGCTAAGTCATTGGTTCTTAATATTCTGATATTTAAACTGTTTAGTTGTACATATATTATAATCTTTACAAGTATATGGCAACCTTAGAAATTTATAAATATCATGGAATAAACTAGAGACATTTATTTAGATTTTATGCTGAACAAAATCTGCAGAAATTATACTTCTGTTATAATTGTCATATGTATTTTGTCATGCATGCTTAAGGAACTTGTATCATTATTTCAGACACTGCAGTTTGCTTGAGGCAGGAGTAAGTGAATTATTCAGTACAGGCACAGCACATCAGTGGGTGTCCAAACAGAACAGACATTTCTTTTGTTTCTTTTTTTAAGAAGACATTTATGATAGAAGCTGTTTGTAAATTATTTTTTTAGATGAACAACTATTTAATATAGTATAGATATTAGCACAGATATTTGCAAAATTAATGGTTAAATTGAGATGGATGAAAGCTGGATAACAGGAAACTGGAGGTCAGAAAATATGATACAGGGCTTGGGAAGAAAGATATTGGGTGGAGTGAAAAAATAAAGTATCAAATCATATGTTAGTAAGGAGCCTACTTTCTTTTTAAATGATCCACATAAGGCTGGCACACCATGTGCCCATTCTCTTAGGATCCCAGACATTTTAAGAGGATGCTTGGCAAATCTTAGAGCAGATTAAAATGAAATATACTCGGCAATCTTAAGCCACCTCTTATTTACACACAATACTTGTTTATAGTTAATTTGATGCATTTACCTTACCACAGAAAATTGGAGATGATGTTTATTTTATTTACATATATAATTAGAAAATGTGACTTGGAGTAAATGCATAAGAATGAACAGAATTTTCAGCAGTATGTGCATTTTGCCATATGTCTTTTAATAATAAATGGGACAAACTTCTTACTCCAACTAAATGGTTTATCTTTGAATATCTGCAGAAGTGGTTCAGTATTCACAGCCATTAAATTGTTGAATTTATGAGTCAGTATAGCAATATCTAGGTAGCTGTAGTCTTCAGCTTGATTTTCAAGCTCAATACTCCTATGAATCTTTTGTTTCCTTTAAAATTTTGTATTAGTTTTCAAATGAAGATACAATATTAAATCAAGTAATGAAGATTACAAAATATATAATGTCATGAATCATATGTACAGAAAAGGAAAATGAAAGAAATGAAGCATAAAACAGTATGAATAATAACATATCAAATACAACAAAACTATTTACATAGGTGTCCAACCAACACGAGTAAAGAATTTATCTTTAAATTGTAAATAAATCACATTAAGAAATAATATTGTCCATTTTCTCCAATATTTCCATTACTGGCATCCAGGTGTTGTAGTATGATGTTATTCTATTGGTTCTATTCTTTAATGTATTGATGTCCAATCCACTAACAGACAGAGTAAGTTTCTTGAATTCATTAAAAGAAGGAGAAGATGGCTTTTTCCAATTGATGGTAATAATCGTTCTTACTATTGTTAGAAAAGTGCAAAGAATTGATAATTTTCTTTTTGAAACACATTTGGGTACAGTGGAGTGGAATAAAACCAGTGATTTGGTTAATTTGAAATTGTCATTAGAGAGCCTGAAAAAAATAATTAATATTACTCCAGTAAACTTCAAGATTTTTACAATCATAAAAGACATGTACCCAATCTGCTTTTAATTTTTCTCCACATCTCCAACATACATCTTCAGTGGCAAACATCAGTGTTAGCTTATGAGGAGTAGAAAAACCTTCTGTGTAAAAATCTCCATGAGAACAGTTGCCAATGAATTGACAGTGTAGTGTGTTTTGAAAATTCAATAATACATTTTTCTCATCATCCATTGGGGGATGCCCATTTACTGATGTAAAATAATCCCCAAAAGATTCTTTATGATATATTTTTGTTTTCTTAATAATTTTATAGATGTTAGACAAATATCTGTTTCCCCTGAAAAGACTGATTTGTGATAAATATAATATATTCAATGAATTTGGAACGTCATGTCTGATTGAGATTTGCATTACTTCTACTTTATTTATCAAAAATTGTCTCAGAGATTGAAGAGTTATCCACATATCATTGTTTATATTATATTTGTCTATAAGATAGTTAATAGAAAGGAGCTTACCAAGTTCCATTAGTTGATGCCAGTCTAATAGATTCCCTTTTTTAGGTTATTCATCTTATTAATTTGAAAAGTTTCAAAATTATTAGAGGCAAAGGCAAAAGGAAAAATTAAAAATATCCAAGACTTAATAGTATGATTGATGTTCACAAATTGTTTAAATACAGATACTGTAAAACTTATGTAATGTGATCGAATTTTGATATTTTTATTTTCTAAGAGATGTATAGTTTTAGGATCCAATAAAAGGTGTTTGGTAGAAAAGATGAATGATCATGGATTTGATTCTGCATAGATTCTAAACAACTCTGTTCATGTAATTGTTTCCATATAGAGGAATAAGATGAGTTAAGCCACAATGCAATGTTTTTAATAATGGCAGATAGGGCATCCCCCAGATTCTCAAAAGCCTGCATGGAGTGCAAGATGAGTGCAGTAGCTCACGCAGGCAATATGTC
Organism: Protopterus annectens; assembly: GCF_019279795.1. NCBI lineage: Eukaryota > Metazoa > Chordata > Ceratodontiformes > Protopteridae > Protopterus > Protopterus annectens. The sequence continues at coordinate 1,041,058,979 of NC_056729.1, forward strand.
TGCCATGCGATCCAGGAACAGCCGGCAGGGGCATGCACGAGACTCCAGCACTAATCTTGCACGGACTAAGCCCTGGTATGCAAATCACCTCATTCGCTGGAGAAATACATGCAAATGAGGTGATATTGCAATCCAGGAAGCTTGTAATAGTCCATGCAAGACAAGTGCAATCTGCAGAAATGTACTCGGTTACTAACCGAGTACATTTCTGCAAACTCCAAAACGGAGCTATGACGGCTCCAAATAAAGGCTACATATTATTGAGGAAGCATGCCAATGGCCAAGTAGAAAGCCATTGGCATTGCAAACCGTAAAAAAAAAAAAAATAAAACAACTTTAATTTTTTTTCCGAAGATCTGGGCTGTGCAAGCATAGGGCAGTGGAGCGCAAATGGGATCGGAGGGAAATAATAAAATAAACTGAAAATGATCATTCAAACAAAAATCAGTATTCTGCCATGCAAGTCAATGGCAGGCAAAAGACAACTTGGCCAATGAGTAGCTGTTGCTAAGGGGGAGGCTCAGTGTGGGACATGTAACTATGCATTAGTAGGCAATCCTATGAGCCCCTCTTGTAAATTTGTGTTTGGATACTCCTTCTGGGCCCATCTCATTTTCTCACTCAACTGAGTGCAGTGAGATCATATTCTGATTTCAGGCAATCCTACTGTGTACAAAGAGAGCATCTGGGAAACAGAAAAAAAAAAAAAAAATTAAGCTTGTTTCCTGCCTTTCCTGTTAAGTGGTATAGACTATTTGTAGGCTTCTGAGCCCCCAAGCCCTTCTGTGTTGGAGGGAAGCCTTCTAGCTTAGTTTTTTTTCTAATAACTAGCCAGTTTTCTAGTTTCAGCACTCAAATCTGTTTCTTTGATCTCAGCACTTGTTCAGAACTCATTGTAAGCACTACATAAGCTGCAAATTACTACAGCACTCAACTTTCCTCACTTGTCTAGTGGAAAACAGTTTTTAGTACTTAATAAATAAGCACTTATCCAGGCATGTCTAAGGGTCAGCTCCCAGTGATTTCTCCTGTCTACCTGATGAATCTGGGCATCTTGGGGCAATGCAGCAATTGCCTCGTACATAGACAACCCTCTCCTCCTACCACCCAACACTACAACCTGTGAGAGATGCACTTATATAGCCAAACTGGAAGCAAAGCTCTCTTCACCCAAGACCGGACTAGACAGTCAAGAGGAGAAGGTAAACACTTGCACCGCAACACACTCATCACATAGTCCCTCAAAACCTACACCACCAAAACACATACATAGAAACACAAAACACACACCTACATTTGTGGAGGCTCTCAATAAAAACCTGCCCAAGCATCAGGGACATCCAAAGCATAAATACAAGCAAACTCCACCCTCCAACACAACCCAAATGACACATAGCCCACAAACTCAGTGTGCCACTCAACCACAGCCCATGAGGCATAACAACGTACCCAACACTCTAGTCATAGGTGACTCTATAGTCAGGTACACTGATGTTCCACTCACTAGACTAAACAAGGAGAAAGTTACTGTCAGCTGCCTGTCAGGTGCCAGGATCCGCCACATAACGCATGCACTCAGGTCACTCCACAATAAGTACAAATATGACACTGTTATTGTCCATGTTGGTGTGAATGACCTGAGACATACCTCCCTGGACTACATGAAAAGAGACATGGAGGAGCTCTCCGATCTTGTGTCCCAGGCAGGTATGACCCTAACCCTGAGTAGCATCCTGCCATCACCCAGAATGATATCACAGTACAAGGACAAAATGATTGACTTCAACAATTGGCTAAGCTGCTGGTGTCATTCTAAGGGGATCCAGTATTTGTCGGCCTGGGACGACATGATTGACAGTCCACGATGCTTTGCCAGAGATGGCCTGCAGCTGTCGCCCTTAGGATTCCGGATACTGGCTAAGACTCTTGCAACCCCTATAGTGCCTTTTTTAGGCAAGGTTCAAATGACAAATTCACCACCGTAACAGGTACAAGCAAGCAAAATCTGAGGGTAATGCTACTCAATGCTAGAAGTCTAAACCTCAAAATGCACTCACTCGAGGCACTCCTTAAAATGGAGAACATTGACATCTGTGCAGTGACAGAGACCTGGTTCAAAGCTCCAGAGAGCACCCCTGCATTACCAGGCTTCAATTCATACCACACCTTTCGGCCACCTAACCCAGAAAGAAGCACTAAATGCGGAGGCGTGTCCATATTCATTAAGGATATCCACACCTCCAGGCTAGTTGCACAGCATAATGCATCCGAAATTATCCAAGTGCAACTAACTCTGGGCAAGACTGCAATCTAAATTGTACCATGCCCCATGATTCACACTCCTTATTTCTTGATACACTGGAAAGTATTAGGGTACAACCCAACACCCTAATAATGGGTGATTTCAACTACCCCACCATTAACTGGGAAAACTATTCATGTACCAACTCTTGCTCAACGGTTTCTAGAATTCATAAATTCCAACGCCTTGGATCAACTTATTCACACCCCCACCAGGGGCAGCAATATCCTAGACCTGGTCATTACCAACATGGGAAACCGGTGTTCCACACCAGAGGTCAATTCCTTGTTGGTCAGATCCGACCACAAGCTAATCAGCCTAGACATCCACATCCCACCCCCAGCCCCAGTTAGGGAAACCATCATAAAAAACTTCTCAAAAGCCAACTTCACACTTCTTAAGACAGAAGTGGCAAACTTCATGACACCCATGCAGACGGACAATAGAGGTATGACTGCCGAATCCTACACAAATGCACTTTATAAGCACTTACACGAGTGTATGGATCATGCTATCCCTAACAGAACCAAGATGTTATCCTCTAAAAAAAGGAAGCCAATCTGGTGGCCCTCTGCCATAAACAAACTCTACAACAGAAGAAAGAAACTGTTGCAAAAAAGAGTAAAATACCTCAGTAAGAAGCTGAGATCCCTCATAAAATCCTCCAAAGCTAGTTATGAAAACAAAATTGCCACTGACTCTAAAGACAACCACAAAGCATTCTATAGCTATGTCAAGAATCTAAATGGGAACACTCAGATCTGCTCTGAGTTACAGCATAATGGCACTAAATATACAGAACCAACTGATATTGCCAACATGCTAGCAGATAGGTTCAGTGCTAACTTTACCCCCCTCTCACCCCCTAGAGGGCCCATCTCTATACCTGATGAATGCAAAGTTCCTATGATCACGGCTGCACAGGTAAAAAACACACTCTCCAAAGCCAAGAACACAGCATCCATGGGACCTGACAATATCCCAGGCTGCATTCTACAGGAACTACAGAATGAACTGGCACCCTACCTAAGTACCATGTTCAATCATAGCCTCACCTTAGGCTTTGTACCCACTGAATGGTGCACCGCGACAGTTATCCCACTCCACAAAGGGGGAGCCACGACGGACCCCGGGAACTACCGCCCTATTAGCCTGATGAGCCTGGTCTGCAAGGACATGGAACATATCATCATGGAACTCATAAACAAAGACATTGGTAATCTCCAAACTCTGTACCCTACACAGTTTGGATTTGTAAAAGGCAGATCATGTCTCCTAAACCTGATTGACTTCTTTGAAGCAGTCACCAAAGCCATAGATCAGGGTAAAATGGTTCACACAGCTTATCTAGATCTCGCCAAGGCTTTCGACATCATCCCCCACTCTGGAATTATAGATAAGCTCACTAAACTAGGTATAAATCCCTATGCCACAAGATGGGTTGCCAACTGGCTCACGGACAGAACCCACACTGTGAAAGTAGCGGATTCCAAATCCGACATTAGACCAGTGACAAGTGGAGTACCACAGGGTTCAGTCCTGGGTCCTCTCCTGTTTGGTATCTACTTCTCTGAAGTGCAGGCCAACACAGAAGGTCTTTGGCTAACAAAGTTTGCAGATGACTGCAAACTAGGAACCATAATCAAAACTCCTAACGATGTGGACAAACTACAAAAGGGCCTCAATGAGACAGATACCTGGTGTCAAAGCCATGGCCTGAAGCTCAATGCCAAAAGTGTATTGTCATCCCCTTTGGTAAAAACTCTGTACCCATGAACTACCACATAGCTGGTAGTCTACTTAATGCCGAAAATGTGATAAGAGACCTTGGGACACAGGTGGACAGTAGTCTCTCCTTTGATAATCACATCGCCACAGTGGTCAGGAAATCCTTCTACGTGGCTCATCTCATCACAAAAGGATTCTCATCCAGAAAAAAAGAGGTCATTGTTCCCCTCTACTCATCACACATTAGACCCATTATAGAGTACAATGCCCCTTTTGGTATGTACCTCACAGGACATCTAGAACAACTGGAAAGACCACAGAAATACCTCACAAAGAGGATTACTGGCCTCAAACATATGCCCTATGCAGACCGTCTCAAAAAACTAAAGCTTTACTCCATCGCATATCGCCTACTCAGGGGCAATCTCTGTCTAACATACAAAGCTATGTCAAACCCAGAGCTGTTGGACATGCTCCACTTAAAGAAACCACAATCCCTCTGAGCTACACGCTCTAGGGACCTTAACCTTGTCACCACAATAAACAGAACATGCTGGAGGGATAGATTTCTGTCCCAGAGACTTCCCATACTCTGGAACAGACTACCTATCTATGTCAAACAGAGCTTCTCATTAGCACTCTTCAAGAAAAATCTTGATGATTGGATGGGGAATGGGAAATTCACCCCAGGGATCACTTCTGTGGCTCTGCTCGACAGGGGCACAGGAAAATAATTTTCTTGGGTGGCGAAAGCCAGGGTACATTTTTTGGCTAGGCTTGTATGGACCCTAGGGCCGATAGCCTAGTACCTAACTATGAACCTAAATGAGGAAAAGGTTAGTGAATCCCAGATTTTCCCAGGGTGTGAGGCAGGTCCCAAGAGTGTAAGAGTATAAATAGCTGGGTGCAAGACTAGGATATAGGTGATATCATGGGGGGGGGTGTCAGGCATACTGTAAGTGGATTGGAGACCTGTGGCTCGAGATTGTTCCTAGGTTAGCACAGCTAAGCCAGGGGTGTGTCTAAACCTGCCTAGCACACTTTACAAAGTGTAAGCGGGTGTACGCGCCTCGCACCAGGTCCTACAGGAAGAAAAAGGAAATTAAACCAGGAAAAAGCAGGTCTTTGCACATATGAGCTCTCTGTTTGCACAGTGCACACACGGGCTTAAACAAGGCGGCAGTGGGAAGGGAAAACAGCAGTAGGAAGGTAATCAAGGAGAACTAGCTTAGCTGACAGGTGAAATGTATCAGAATCAGCCTATTACACAGGCAGCAGACCAGCCCAGCCCAGCACACCACTATAAACTATGCAAACACCTTTCCCCCTTGTTTTTCCCAAAAACCCTGCACCACCAGTGTATACAGATGGGGAAATTTTACAAAACGAAAGCAAGAGAAAAATGTTAGGGGCTGCTTTTACTATCATAAACCAGCATGTGCAAGAGGCTGAGGGTGGTGAGGATGTGAATGCTGCTGAGCAACCCACAGTGAGGAGACGGAGAAGAGTGTACAGACCCAGGGTAACCTACCAAGGGCTACATGAGCTGGAGACAGTGGAGTGCTATAGGGTGGACAGGGACCTCCTACAGCAAATTGTTGAGCTGTGCCAGCCACGACTAACACACAGAACTAACAGAGGGGAACCCATCCAAGTAGATACCAAGGTATGTGTAGGTCTAAGAATACTAGCTACAGGTACCTTCCAAAGGCCAACTGGGGATATGATGGGGATTTCACAGGCATCAGCATCCAGGGTACTCCACCAGTTCCTGGATGCCATGTCAGCACATGTCGGTGAGCATGTATATTTCCCCATCACCCGTGAGGCGTTGGCCAGCAATATGTGTCTCTTCCACCAGATAGCAGAATACCCTGAGGTAGAGGGTGCAATAGACTGCACGCACATATGCATTAAAGCACCACCAGGTGAGTGTGGTAGGGTCTACATCAACCACAAGTGCTTCCCCTCCATCAACTGCCAGGTCGTGTGCAATGCCCAGGGCATAATAATGAATGTGTGTGTTGGCTGCCCTGGAAGCTACCACTATTCCCACATCTGGCATCTGACGCAGCTGTACAAGATATTTGCCAATGGGGACATCCCTCATGGTCACCTAGTGGGGGATGCTGGATTTGCACTGGAGCCATGGCTGATCACATGCATCAGAAATGCACACACACCCGAACAAGAACTCCATAATGATGCACACGCACAAACACGAATCATAACAGAGCGCGTGTTTGGGATGCTCAAGTCATGGTTCCAGTGCCTGGACACATTCGGTGGAGCCTTGCAGTACTCACCAACTACATGCACCCAAATTGCCCTTATATGTGCCATGCTACACAATATGATCCTGCGGAAACAGCTGCAGCAGGAGGAACAGCACGGGGCAGGGCCACGCAGCACGCCACCAGTGCCTAGGCCTGCACAGGTGCAGAGTGCCTCAGAGGAGGAACAACCTGAGCCTGCTCCAGTAGGCAGAAGGAGGTGTGCCCAGTATGTCCTGGCCTTGGCCAAGAGGCAACGCATAGCACATGCACTGACACAGTAGGGACCCAGGGAATGACACCTCTCTCTGACTCGCACATACAGTAAAAGGGATGCCAAACATAACATTACCTGTGCTCAACCATGTATAGGGAGTGTACTATGTGCATCCAAAATAGGCAGCCCTGCATCACCGCCCTCAGTACTGGGACACCCACAAGGTAAGTGATTCACACATGCCAGTCGGGGGTGCACATACCCAACAACAGTCACAGCCAGCAGGATAGGTGTAGACAAACACAAACAAATGCTGTACTATGGCCTCTGAATGAGCCCCATGGGTAACCCCTACCCCAGCCCTACACAGAAAGACTACAGCAGGCCAGCCAGTTGGATGTCAGTTGTGAATGCGAGGAAGTCAGAAACTAATATGTAGGTAGTGAAAGCTATGATCTGTAGTACACTGGTATGGCTCTAGCCAGCACGATAGGTAAGACTACAGACTGAAATGGTGTACCTGACATTCCAGTACAGTCCTAGCAACTGTGTAAAAGTGTAAGGTGTGCCCCACCATCCTATGTACACTTATGGTAACAGTCAGGTGTGCCCCTCCACCCCTGTGTAGAAATGTAGAAACGGTTTGGTGCCCCCCCCCCGCTAAGCAGAAATGTAGTAGCAGTCAATGCCAAATGACAGATGTATACCCTGCAGACACAGCATGCTACCTGTCAGTGTACAGCACAAAGGTCAGCACCGCAGTACAAACCACCTGGACTTGATCTACACATGCAATATAGATGGCCATACTGGGCATGCTCACACACTTAGAGGAATGAAGGCAATGTCAGTCAACAACATACTGAAAGCCCATACTGGGCATGCTCACACACTTACACAAGAAGGCCATGTCAGCAAACAACAGTGGACCAGACATATCTGGCAGTTGCAGTTCTCAGTGCAGACACATGTCAGTATGCACCACTCCTGCCTTGCACACACAGTGGATAGAAATACAGACATATATGTAAGGACAACACACTATAATAAGCCAAAGTTAGACGGACATAGATGTGTTGAAGAGGGTGACCATGACAAGGAGACATCTGGACCTGTCCCATCCAGCACACAGCCAAAGGGCACCAAACACATGAGGTGCAGGTGTCACTCACTATAGATACTAGCCTACAGTATCTGTCAGCATGATGGCGTGTTGCACGTGCCAGCTGTGTAACATGACTGTACAAGGAAGATGTCATCTAGTAGCTGTATACACGTACCTGTGGCATATGACCCTGTTTGTGTACAAGGAAGATGTCACCTAGCAGCTGTATACATGTACCTGTGGCATATGACCCTGTGTGTGCCCGCATGTGGCATGTCAACCCCAACATGAATGGGTTACGGCCCATGCACACACCGCCATCCCCATAGCAGTATCTTGACAAGCCTGCTGAGGTCATCCAATGTAAAATACACCTTTGGGGGAGCTGTAGCTCAGTAATCCCCATGGCGGGTCCCATAACTGTGTACTGCTGTACTAATAAACTAGTTAGGTAGTAGTCCTAACCCTAGACTTGGCAACTGTGTGAGTGTGGGTATGTGTGCGTATCTCAGTCTCTGCCTGCATAGAGAGAAATGCTTTCTAGGCTACTCACACTCAGTACAGTTCATATGCACAATATTGGCAAGGCTGCAAATGTCACGCTCCTAGAAATACACCTCTGGGGAAATCATAGCCCAGTAATTTCCATAGCATGTCTTATAACTGCGTACTGCTGTAATGTGATAAAATAGATAGGTATTTTAACCCCAGACTTGGTGAATGTGTGTGTGTGTGTGTGTGTGTGTGTGTGTGTGTGTGTGTGTGTGTGTGTGTGTGTGTGTGTGTGTGTGTGTGTGTGTCTGACTGCATAGAGAGCAATGCTTTTTAGACCACTCACACCCCGTACAATACACATACTTGACTTTTGCAAGGCTGCTGATTTCAGTCACCTAGAAATACACCTCTGGGGAAAGAATAGCCCAGTAATCTTTGTAGCATGCCTTGTAACTGCGTACTGCTGTAGTACGATGAAGTAGAGAGGTAGGTGTTCTAACCCGAGACCTGGAAACTGTGTGTGTGTGCGCGTGTGTGTGTGTGTGTGTGTGTGTGTGTGTGTGTGTGTGTGTGTGTGTGTGTGTGTGTGTGTGTGTGTGTGAGATGGTGTGTGAATACGTGTGTGTGTGTCTGACTGAGTAGAGAGCAATGTTTTTAGGCCACTCACACCCCGTACAATACACATACTTGACTTTGGTAAGGCTGCTGATGTCACTCACCTAGAAATACACCTCTGGGGAAATCCCAGCCCAGTCATCTCCGTAGTGTGCCTTGCAACTGCGTACTGCTATAGTGTGATGAGATATGTGTTCTAACCCCAGACCTGGCAACTGTGTGTGTGTGTGTGTGTGTGTGTGTGTGTGTGTGTGTGTGTGTGTGTGTGTGTGTGTGTGTGTGTGTGTGTGTGTGTGTGCATCTGACTGAGTAGAGAACAATGCTTTTTAGACCACTCAAACCCCGTACAATACACATACTTGACTTTGGCAAGGCAGCTGATGTCACACAGCTAGAAATACACCTGTGGGAAAGTCATAGCCCAGTAATCTCTGTAGGGCATCCTGTAACTGCGTACTGCTGTAGTGAGGTGTAGAACTGTGGTAGAGTTCCATCTCCATCCATGGCAGTTCTGGATGTTTTGTGTGTGTTGAAATGTCTGTGTATGGAGCAATGCATCATAGGCTACTCACTCACAGTACATTTCAAATGCCATACATTGCCAATCCTGCTGATGTCATTCATTGTGAAGTAAATCTTTGGGGAGAAAGCTCTATAGTAATGCCTGTTGTGTGGCCTATAACAGCTCTATGCTGTAGTGTGATATAGACCTCGAGCAGGGGTTCTATACCCACACATGTCAGTTGTGGATGTTTGGTGTGTGTCTCACTGGCTGTGTAGGGAGCAATGCATTTTAGGCTAGTCACTTGCAGTACAGTTGAAATGCCCTACTTTGGTAATCCTGCTGATGTCATTCACTGTGAAATAGTACTCCAGTAATGTCTGCGGTGCATACTATAACTGCGTAGTGCTGTAGTGTAATAAAGTAGTTAGGTAGGGGTTCTAGTCCCAGACACGACAGGTGTGTGTGTGTGTGTGTGTGTGTATGTGTGTGTGTGTGTGTGTGTGTGTGTGTGTGTGTGTGTGTGACCTGTATCCTGTGTAGAGGTGAGTGTGTGTGACCCGTATCCTGAGTAGAGATGAATGTGTGCAAACTGTGGGCATTGTGGAGGGGTTTTGCTAATTTATTTTATGGTGGCCCTACTATATATCACATTGTCAACCATACAGGGATAACAGATGCAAATTATCTGTGAGGCTGGGGTGCAAAGCCATACCCATACATGTGACATCAAGGCCAGATAATCCAAGTTAGCAACCCCACTATTACCCAGAGCACACACTCAACCCATGTGTCATATGAACATACATGCCTAGGCAGCAGCCAATACGTGGGTAGTACACTGAATATTGGCCACTGATAGTATCTATGCAGTGATAGCAGTGGGCTACAGAGGGCATGTCATCCTGCCCATCTGTCCAATATGCACGTACATGCAGACAGTGCACCTCTGCCATGTTCCCCAATAGACACCTGCACCACCTGTGGTGCCTTCACGTGACTCACAACGGACATACCATGCCTGACAACATGTCCTGTATGGACAGATGACACTGACATCAGGGAATGCTATTGGGATGCCATCAATGTAGGTGAAGGGTAAACCTGCTGCCCAGTACCAGTTCCTGCCACAGGTGGGCAAGACTGGCAAATCCGATGATAATCTGTGTTCACAACATGGGCCAGACACCCCAGGTACAGTTCCACATGTCACTGTACATGCATGTAGGAGGTGTGCACATCCCAAACACCATCCATGTCATGGACTAAGGAACACGTACATGGCATGTGGTTTACAGCATTGGCCGCACACAATAGTCACCCAGGTGACTGGATGGGGGATGCAATACCCACCTGTGTGAGCGAATGTAGTAACTACAGGCCTGAGCCAGAATGCAGACCATTGTCATGTGGCCTGATGCCAAGGTGCCAAGGTATACCCACCGTCTACCCTTGTAGAGCCTGCTGGCACAGTTGACCACCACACACCCGTGTAGACATGCACCTATGCATGTCAGAACTGGCACCCTGTGTGTTTGTGTGTGTGTTGTATGGTGTGTATGTCCACATCCACACACACTACAACACCGCAGGGCATACTGAAGCATGCTGTCTGATGTGTGACATCTCCTCATACTCTTTGCCCATACAGCCTCCGTATGACCTATGTGGTGCATGTGATACCTGTACATTGATATGGTGTGGCAATCCCACTAGTGACGAGTTGCACTCCTGGCCCTGCCAAGTGTGTCAATGTGTGTTTGTCCCTGTGTGAGTGTGCCTGTGTTGACACTGGCACCTGTTCATGCAGACAGGCACGTGTACGGCACCTACCGTATATCTACTGTATCCCTGTTGCAGATGTCTCTCACCCTCACATATATGTTCTGAGTGCTCCACATCAGGTATCCATGTGGTGTGTCCAATGACTGCATTGAACTGTGATAACACTACATAGTTGCCGGGGGTTTGATACCCTGTGCTGGTAGGTGTGTGTCACGAACATGCTTCAGTTTTACACTCCCACCCCTCCCTGACATGTATTTGCCTCTGTCTGCCTCCCCCACTCCCTCTCTGGTGGATGTGGAGACCCACACCTGCCTTGCTTAGGCAGCAGCATGTGTATTTTATGTGATGATCATGATCAGCTGATGGCCTCTGCACAAATTGCAGCCCTCCCCTAGCTGATTGCATGTGGAACAGCTGTGGTAACAATCCCATAGCCAATTGCATGGAAACACATTCCAATACCTAGGAACCTCATGGTGGTGTTGGGCCTTTTCAGTCACTGTGAGCAGGAACTAGATCTGTTGTTTGGCAAACAGCATCTCAGATGGATTGGGGATTCACCTCCAGCAACATACACTGTGGAAAGAGGACAACAAATAGGAGGGGGATGTGCCTGACCTGACTACAGACTGTAAGTGCTGCTATACTGCATTTGGAGTAATGTTGGTTTAATAGTGTTTGTCTGGATATGCCTGTCGTACATGTAGTAATACCTGCCATGTCAGTTCCATGTATATGAGGAATCCCCATCTGCTAGGACATCTGCAGACTGGACAGTGTTGTGCCTATGGTTTCATGTGTTATCCACAGTGCATATCTCTGTGGAATGCAGACGGTAGTGTGAGGATTGCAGTCTGTAGATGGTAAAGGTCATGACAGTTACTGACTTCATATCCCTCATAGGACATATGTTGCAACAAACGACCCGTTACAATGGAAAATATACAAGGTTATCACAGCAACATGTCTATACTGGCCCTGTGTATGTGCTGTCAGCCACACCACTGTCAACGTTTGTACATATGGCATGCATGAAGTGGTGCATATGTACTGTACGCCATAAATAGTGTCATCATATCTGATAACAAGCCAGTGATATATCAGATTGCTACACATGTCATGTACAGTAGGGGTTATATTTCATGACATAAGCTGGACATTCTGTGGATGTTTGTACAGTACTGAGGTCTGTGTAGTGATGGTGAATGTCGGCAGTGTGTGTATTGTTAATATGTACTTTAGACTGTGTGCAGACTGTGGTAGATGTCATTGTCCTAGCTCCCCATCTATCAGATGTTACATGCTGCCTCACTGTAAGGTACCGTTTCGCCATACGTCTGTAGCGCCATACACACACATGTCCCATACCACAGACAGCCATCAGACCAAACTGCATAGCAGCCCAGTATATGTAGAGACATTCTGTTACTGGCACATATGAGGATGGTGTAGAACAGATAGTCCATATACTGTAATATTATGCTAACCTACCATATGTGGCTGTGGCTGTGTTTGCATTGGTTGTGGTAATGCACTGTCACACAGGTGTATCTTACCCTGTGCTGTCACATGGCTCTTGAGTCTGCTATATATGCAAGTACATGTGCATTCCCCCATACAAGATGTAGGCCAGTGTTGAGCCAGTCTGCCTGTAGCCTGCACAGTGCATTGTTACATGCCTAGCAGCAGAGTGTACTTAACCAGTGGGATGTCATGTGCAGATACTTGCCAGATGTACTGCTACCAGGCCTCCCTTAAATGTCAGGTATGTCAGACAGACCAGTGGGATACTGTAAAGATGTATGTCAATATCTAGTGGGTAGTATGTGTCCATGGCACTCCTGTACCAGCAGTCATTATGTGTCAGGCCAGACAGGAGTGTGTGACTCTAGCACCTATGGTGCCAAATGTATACCAGTCGATATGTGTTATACCCATTTACATGGCTGTCTAAATCCATATTGTCAGGCCTGGTACACATGTGGTGCACTAAGGGAACATGTGCATACCTCTAGACTGTACAGGGTGTGTCCGAAGTTCCATATAAAGTGGCCAATATTTCTGCTGCACTCCACAGGGACATTACATGCTAGCAGTGGCACTTTACAATGATGTCCGTAGGATGTCTGTCAGTAGCCGATGGCACACATGTTATAAGCCGATTTCAGCATCCACACATACCATGTCTGTGAAGACAATCCCAATGACAGTAGCAACAGTCTAGTAATATACCTGCTATACATACCTGACATCCCCTTGCACTACAACATTGGGACTGTAGGGGTTGGGATATGGCTACACTCCATGTCCAGGACATATGGTGGAAATATAGCTACATATACCAATCCAGATAGCTATATATATATATATATATATATATATATATATAAAATGACACATGTACTACATTGAATTACCACTGTCATGGCAAGCACCCACTATAAATCCCTACAGCATGTGGCCCTGGTCCCTTCACATTTCCTTTGTGATGGACATCCGTCCTGTGTGTGGGCATCAGTGATACAGGCAGCAGGTACCAATACCTGTCACAGGAGAACATGCACACTCAGAGCGGACACATTTGTAGGAGGTTCAGGAACTACAGGCAGACTGTGGGTAGAGTTGTGTAATGCTTCGCATAGTACTGGTGTTACAGGGTGTGTGTGTGTACATACTAGTGTACCTTGAAATGCAGTCTGTCTGCATAGGTCACTACTGTGGGCCTACCTCTTGCTGGGCTCAGTTATGCATATCATGTGATGTCCGTCCACCACACAAGTCCTGTATCAGATATGACACTGGCAGTGTATGTGTTGCATGCTACCGGTACAAGGCTACATCCATGTCTATATCTAACCTCAATTTCCTGACTAAGGGTATGTTGCAGACTATCCTGTAACACCAGCACCTTGGTTAGTGCATGGCAACAGTGTTCCACATATATTCCTGTGTTCCAGCCTCTGTCCCCCATCTACATACCTTGCTCTGCACATTTGTCATGCTGTTGGGGATTTTTCTGTAGTGGCCTGTGAGTATATTACACTGCCATTGCAGCCATTAGTACATTGCTGTTGTATCCCCTGCACATACACTGGGGCTGGGGCCATATATGTGTGGGCGTCACCTACACAACACATGTGCGCACTTATGCACTGCAGAGGCCAGTGTATGTAACAGTGGTATATGGTCTTGTATTATTGAGTCCAGGTGGGAGCACCATAAATGACCTAGGCTGTTACAAATGTGGGGGTATCAGGGGTGAGCTGCTACAAGGTATGTGGATGTACAGTACCATATACTCCACCTATATTGCAACTACTAACATGACTTGGAGTACTGCAAGCCTACTGCCCCCTGCAATACAGACTGGTCTGTATGTTATGCCTTGATATGTTCTGAGTACAACCCATTGGATCACAAAACGTCTTTACCTCCTACGGAGATTGTACAGAGTGTAGTTAGAGGCTGCTGAACTACACACCTACAGTACATACTGTTGATTGTGTGGTACCCTGTGCCCCAGTCTATCGACACTAATGTACATTCTGAAGGGCTTGGCTTGGACTGCAACAGTTGTGAACCTTTCCAGACTACTGTATAAGTGTAACTGTTTCACAATTGTCCGTTTATATGGTTGCCAGTATTTGAACTGCTATATGATATGGCATATAGGACCATTATGATACACAATTAAAGGAGTCCCATTTCTGCAAACCTGTGTGTGGTGTCTTCTGTACTATGACCTTTCTATGGGTATATGTTGCAGGCAATGATTGACATTTGTATGTTTAGCCCATACAGTGTCCAGTTGTTCAGGTGTTAACTGCAGACATACTGACTGTTCCATATTGTTTGCACCTCCTACATACGTATCTGACTGTACATATATCTGTGTGTGTATGTGTAGTCACATATATATATATATATATATATATATATATATATATATATATATATATATATATATCTATATGTATATCTGTATCAGCATATATGTGTATGTGTAACTGTATCCTGGGGACGTCGACGGCTTCCACATATTGCATGTCCTGTGGGAGGCCGACTGTACTTGGTAGTGTATTGCAGGGTGCAGGTGTTTGGCTGTGGGGGGATGCCTATTCGTACAAGACGTATAGTGTGTGGGGCCTATCAACCCCATTAATGGTGCATGTGGACATTGGTGTATTTGTCAATCTGAAATTGCTATCTACAGATGTATGGCCATATATACCTATATCGATATATTTACCTGCTAAAAGATATATAGGTATATGTGCATAGATAGCGATATATATATATATATATATATATATATATATATATATATATATATATATATATATACATATATATATATATATAGAGAGAGAGAGAGAGTGAGAGGTAGTAAAACAACATATATATTTGAATACATGTGTATCTATACATATATGGGTATGTTGCATCTGTTAAGGTTGCACATGCAAACATCTAGATGTTGGTAAACATTCTCTGCACTGTTGCATGACAGGACTGACTGATATGTTTCTGAAACATTGAATATCTGTGTACTTGGCATGGCTTAGTGGTACATCGGTTTGCCTAGGAAGTGCAGGGTCCTTGGTTTGAGCCTTGCCAGAGTTGTTCAATTTGTTGCTGGCCAAAACACGTCCCGTTGGATAGAGAGTGATTAAGGCACCATAAAGCAGTTGTAAGCAGGTTTGTGTGTTCCGCCCAGCAACAAAATAAACAGGTCCTGCAAGGCTCATAACCAGAACCCTGCACATCATACACAAAGTGATTTACCACTAAGCCATGGCAGATATGCATAATCATGATGTGTCCACATACACATCATCCAGCCCAGGTATACAACACTACAGGGAATGTATTCCACCATGTAGATGTATTTGTGTGTGTGTGTGTGTGTGTGTGTGTGTATATATTCATCATTGAATGGATATAACATATATATGTAGATATAGATATAGACATATATATATATATATATATATATATATATATATATATATATATATATATATTTATTTATTTATTTATAAGCCAATACATACAGATATACATAGATACGCATACAGCCAACGATATATATGTATATATTCACATGTCCACATATAGACCGCACTAGGAATGAATATATGTTAGCATATATATGGCTCACCTTTCAAAGGGAGAAGTCCATGTGTCCGGAGGCTGGTAGGTCTAAAGTATGTTCCCAACATTGCACAATCCTGCAACACATGTATAGAATGTGCAATGTGCGAATATCAGTATGCATTCACTCATTGCAGATTAGGCAATTAGGTTGCGGATGCCACTATAGTGGGGATGGGGAATAATTGCCTTTCCCCACTGTAGTGCACACTAAGAGTTTGTATATCACAATAGGGGAGTTGTGGGGGGCCCAGCCCCCCAGAGGGGGGGTGCAGGGAGTCATGCCACCATCAGTACGATATGTATTCCGACTTGCAGTTGGAGTGTCAGCGAAGGTGCCTGTAGAACTACAGTTTTCTTAACTGTGGTGCAGTAAGAAAGAACGGGTTAGTCCTTTCTGTTTGCAGAAAGGGCCATTCAAAGGAATGATTATCCCCCTGTCAAAGGTGACCACATATATATCAATACAGGCATATATGGAAATACATCTGTAGATGGAACTGGGAATGTAACCACAACATATATGTCCACATGCACCATTGATGGATTTGAGAGACACAAACAACATACATCTGGCATGGATAGGTATTCCCTTCCCAGCCAAATATGTCTGGCCTGCAATACAATACCAACCTTAGCAGATCCCATAAGCAGGACCCTACATGACAAGGGCAGTACATGTTAACAGTACTCCATCCCAACTGTAGGATGTAAGGCTGGCATTACTAACATATCATGCAGTACAGTCAAGTCAGATTTCATTGTTGGTGGACCCCCTGAGCAGGTGCAGTAAGTAGCTGGGATCCCTCATACAATCCAATAGCCCTACACCTGACAATGGTTTCACCAATGTTGGCAAGAACATCCACAAACCCACCATGTCAGCTGGGAATTACCACCTGGTAGCCTGATGACTGTAGTCTGCAAGGACATGGAACATACCAACAATGACCCCATGGCCAATGTCACTGGTTATGTCAACACACGGGACCCTGCCAATGTTGGACTTGTCAAAGGCAGAGAATACAACCTGAACCCGGTAGACCTCCTCAACCCAATCATGACAGGTGTAGATGAGGGTTTGGAGGTGCACAGTGCCTATGTACATCATAGCAGGCTTTTGTACACCATCCCACTTGTAGGAATGTGTGTAGTTGTTATGGGTTCTACCTCCATTCACAGGATATGTTTCCACTAGGACTGCTTGGTATATGCCAACATACCACAGGTGCCATCCCGTGGGCATACAGTCCTTCACAGGTCATAGATGTGTCAATGCCCTCCTCCACACTGTTGAGGTGTGCAGCACCAATGGGGTTGCTATAACTTACTGAGTGTGGCTGTTGTGGACACGACTGCCATAATTGCAGCTACTGTTGCATCTATCCCCCCACATAGCTGTCTGTAATACTGTACAGTGTATGTAATCAGGTTGTTAGTTTTTGTCTACACCATTCACAGTAGTTGAGCACCTCACACCCTCCAAAGGGTAGGGCTGTGCCACTGGTATTGGCACACACATGTTACTTAGATGAGGATCACAGTGGAGTGGGGAGAGGGACATACACCCTGCTTTTAGCATGTTCAATCCATCCACATTGCAGACTGCATATATACCACTGTGTGGTTGTGCCTATGCTATCTGCGTGGGATTACATGTGCAACATATGTGTTACCAGCATGGGGACATACCTCCATGTGTACAGTCCTGTACCTGTACTGCATCCTAACCAAAGGCACTGTGTGTTGTACCCAGCCATGGCATGTGTACCACCCACTCCACTTACTGGTGTCTACTGTAGAAGGCTTGCTGACACCACTACACCCATCAGCCATGTGGTACATGGACAAACACAACACAATCTGAACAGATACTGGTGACAACAACACAACATTGTTAATTAAAGCTAGGATGCATCATGGCTGCACAGCTACACCTTCCAAGATATTAGCATTTCACTTTACTGCTGACATCTTGCTACACATCATTCCATTGCTACACTATTGTACAGTCACCCTGTGCATCAGAACCATGTTAGCCTATCCCTGCATTGATGTTACAGATGTCAGGCAGTGGCACAGGTATCATCATATGCACAGGGTGTGTTGTTGGCTTGCCAGAGGCCTAGGCTGAGACATACAATTGACAACATGTGTGTGTGTGAGGGGGCTGAGTATTATTATGGGCCACTGGTGATGTCGTGTGTGCAGGTATGTGGTTGCCCTAGGTTCGTTGTTTATGTGTATGTGTCTGCAATACAGGGAATATTGGGACAGCTGCAGACTGTACTTGGCAGGGTTTGCAGTTCACCGTCTCCGGCCATGGAACCTGTGCCTAGCAGGGGTGCTACAGGCAGTATCAGGTACAGAGCCAGACCGAGTACTGTACCTCGAGTTTGACAGACATCCACTGGATCCACGTCCCTCCTGGGACTGGCCAGGGCTACGTGCACGTGGTCTGCTCAGATGGGTTGTGGACAGCCCCCCCACAGTGCTGGGGTTGGTAATGCCACTACAGGAGTGGGTGTGACTGGACGTCCATGGCAACCTCCAGCTGCTGTTGTTGATGGCATACGTCCACATGGCCATCACAACCATCCCACCCGGTCCTGATGCATGGACATGACATTTTGGATGAGTTCCAGTGTCTCACACCACCATCTATCAATGACCTCGGTGTAATTACGGATGGCACCTGCTAGGTCACAGATGCTGTCAGTTACAGAGGTGTGATGAGCCCTCTGCGCCCTTAGACTCTGCCTGGTGTACCGTTTCATTTGTGCCTGTGCCTCCATGACAGTCTGGAACATGTGTGTGGTTGAAATAGGGGTTGCACATCTGCCAGGTGCATGATGTCCAGCAGTGCTCCCACGAGCACCCCTGCACATCTGCCTGTGTGATACCCCACCAGACATTTGGCTATGGCTGCTGTGTCCTGACACACGTGCCATAGATACCACACTGTCATGGCCCATGGCAACCATTGGCTGTCCCTCAGCTAGGGCCAGTGTTGATGAGGTGTTTAGAGGCAGTGTGACTGTGTGCGTGGATGGTGTGGATACATGTGGATTGTCAATTGGTGGCACAGCTGCAGCCTCTGACGACCCTTCCTGTGCCTCAACACACCTATCTTCATGGTCACTGTCTGTATTAGTGACATCAGATTCCCTGCGGGGGGATCCAGCCCCACCTTGCCACCTGTGAGGGGAAAATGGGGAACAGACTGTAAGACCTGTACAACACCACTAAACAGTAAATATACACAGACACACACACACACGTGTGTGTGTGTGTGTGTGCAGACATGTCCACATACACAAACATACACACATGCAGTCGACATACATGGCAACCCATACACTACACCCGACAGCACCTACAGACAGGTCCTGCAACCCCATAACGCACACAATAGCAGGCGATGGCGCGGTACAGTATCACACACATACCAGTAAATACACACATGTCAGCATGCAGGACATGTGGGGCTGAACAGCATGCAGTGCAACTGTAGTCAGTCCCCATTACCAACATTATACATGGCTGTGATGCATGGCTTCTGTTTGTAGGTAATGGCCCTCCCCCTGGAACCCACTGCACCCATGTTCACAGCATTGCTGTGCATCCGTTCAGCACCCTGGCATGTACTGTGCACCATACCTCACAGGTGTGCACACCATTGCAGGATGTGTCTCTGTGTGTCAAGTGTGTTTCCATTGCTGCTCACAGCCTCTGTGTGTTCCTGGATCACACCTTCTTCTATGTGGTTATAAACATGCTCACTGTGGGGACAATAGAGTTGCAGGGCTGTTACAGGGTATTTCACCTGCATGCCATTGTCACTGCCACTATGTTTCCACATATGCATGTGGTAGGCCTGCTATGTGATTGCAACACATCTGCCATTCTGTAGTATTGGGGATATCTATGTATGCTGTTGGACAAGTTCTGGGATTGTGTGGACTATTTCAGCCCACATATATTCCATGACAGTTACACATCAGTATGAGTAGGAGTTATTTGCCAGCAGGAACACCACTCCAACCTAATGTGCACATGTTACCAGTCCACATCACATCCATGGCCGACCATGGAACCTCATTTTCTACTGTTCCATCACTACCTTCATGTGGAACCACCTCAGGGGATGGTGTGTCCCCCCCATGGAGCACACACAGACATGTATCTGTCACTCAGGTAGGTCACGGATATTGGGCATAGGGAGGTCCACAGTGACATGGGATATGTGCTAAATCACCTGGAGGCATGCAGTACACATACATAAAGTTCAACATGCATGTCCCTCCTGCCCAGCATACAGCCCAGGCACCTTTATGTCCATGTAGATGCTGTTGTGACTGTCCATGGGTGGCCACCATGTTCCCTTTGTTCCCATGTGGGGGATTAATGGCCTCCACATTCCAAATGTAACTACCCATCCACAGTGTTTAGCCACCACATGTGCCATATACCAGCACTGTATGCTGTCTTGATTGTCACCCAACCAGACCTACATACCAATATGTACCTAATACCCTTCACCAACATATATACTCCACCATCCCATACAATTGCAATGTGTTCCCAACATGGGTTACACACCTCACGCTACACTCCATCTTGCAGCCATGTACTGGTGAGTAGGTATAATGTGTATTGATGTGTGATGTTCTCTCACACATGTCATGGCAGGGAAAATGTATTGACATGTATATATATTTTTATATCTATAAATGTATAACTGTCTGAGGTTCTGTACACATACACAGCTGTGAATATGTATCACATATGTCTTATGTTCATAGGTTCATAGGTAGGTACTAGGCTATCTGGCCAAGGGCATTTATAAGCCTAGCCAGAGTGTGTCAGCTTTTGCTGCCCCATTGATTAATTAACTGAGCCTCTGTCAAGAAGAGCCAAAGAAGTGATCCCAGGGGTGTATTTTCTGTTACCACTCATTAAGGTTTCTCTTGAAGAGTGTTAGTGAGGGGTTCTGCCTAATGTAGTTAGGAATTTTGTTCCAAAGCATGGGGAGTCTCTGTGACAGGAATCTATCCCTCCAGCATGTTCTATTTATTGTTGTTGCAAGGTTTAGCTCACTAGAGTGAGTGGCTCGCAGTGACTTGGATTTCTTTAGGTGGAGCATGTCCATCAATTCTGAGTTGGACATGGCTTTGTAAGTCAGGCAGAGATCACCTCTGAGTAAGCGATATGCCACTGAGTACAGCTGGAGTTTTTCCAGTCGGGCTACATAGGACATATGTTTGAGACCAGTAATCCTCTTGGTGAGGTACTTTTGTGGTCTTTCCAGCTGTTGGAAGTGTCTTGTGAGGTACATCCCAAACGGGGCATTGTACTCTATGATGGGTCTGATGAGTGACGAGTAGAGGGGCACTATAACCTCTTTATTTCTAGATGGGAGCCCTTTAGTAATTAGATGGGCTACATAGAAGGATTTCCTAACTACTTTGGCAATATGATTGTCAAAGGAGAGATTACTATCTGCCTGGGTCCCCAGATCTCTTATTACCTCTTCTGTATTAAGGGGGCTGCCACGTATGTGGTAATTCATGGGTGTTTTGTTTTTCCCAAATGGGATGACTATGCATTTTTGGCATTTAGCTTGAAGCCATGACTTTGACACCAGGTGTCCGTCTCAGTAAGGCCCTTTTGGAAAATGTCCGTGTCAGCCAGAGATTCAATTATGGCTCCCAGTTTGCAGTCATCGGCAAACTTGGTTAGCCATAGTCCCGCTGTGTTTGCCTGTACTTCTGAGAAGTATATGCTGAACAGTAGGGGTCCCAGGACCGAGCCTTGTGGGGCACCACTTGTGACTGGTTTAGAGTCAAACCTGGAGCCTGCTATTCTTACCGTGTGAGTTCTGTCTGTAAGCCAGTTGGCAACCCATCTCATGACATAGGGGTTTATGTTCAGGCTGGTGAGTTTTTCTATAATTCCAGAGTGGGGAATGGTGTCAAAAGCCTTGGCGAGGTCAAGGTAGGCTGCGTGAACTACCTTCCCCTCATCTATGGCCTTGGTGACTGTCTCGAAGAAGTCAACCAGGTTTAGTAGGCATGATCTTCCCTTAACAAAGCCGAACTGGGTCAGGTCAACTGTTTGGAGGTTCTCAATGTCTTTGTTAATGAATTCCATGATGATGCGCTCCATAGCCTTGCAGACCAGGCTAGTCAGGCTTATGGGGCACTAGTTACCAGGGTCAGTTGTGGCCCCTCCTTTGTGGAGTGGAATAACTGTTGCTGTGTGCCATTCTATGGGCACATGGCCTGTGGAGAGGCTGAGGTTGAACAGTGTGTTTAGGTGGGGGGGTTAGATTGTTCCATAGTTCGTGCAAGACACAGCCTGGGAAACCATCTGGCCCCGTTGATGCTGTGCTTTTGGCTTTTGAAAGGGCTGTTTTCACCTGTGCGTCTGTGATTTCCGGGACACTACACTTTTCCGGTATTGTTGTGGGCCCTTTTGGGGGTGAGAGGGGGTGAAGTTTGCATTGAATCTATCTGCCAGGATGTTGACAATATCAGTGGGTTCAGTATATTTTGTGCTATTTTGCACTAGCTCCGAGCATATCTGCGAGTTGCCACTTAGATTCTTGACATAGCTAAAGAAGGCTTTGTGGTTATATTTTGAATCCTTGGCTATTTTTCTTTTGAAGTTAGCCTTGGAGGATTTTATGAGGGACCTTAGTTTCTTAGTGGTACTGATCAGGGATGTCTTTCCTTCTTGGGATTTGCTTTTTTTCTGAACTAGTTTCCCCCTTCTATTATATAGCTTGTTTATGGCAGGGGTCCACCAGACTGGTTTCCTTCTCTTAGGGGAGTGAGTCTTGGTTTTGCTAGGGATGGCATGATCCATGCATCCTTTTAGGTGCTCATAGAGCGCATTTATAAAGGTTTCTGCATCTTGGACACTGTTATCCTTTAGTGTGGGGGCTGTGAAACTTACCACCTCTGTCTTAAGTAAGGTGAAGTTTACTATAGAAAAGATTTTCACTGTGGTTTCCTTGGTTGGAGGTGGTGGTGTGGTGTGAACATCCAGAGTGATTAGTTTATGGTCTGATCTAACAAGTGATGGGTTGACCTCTGGTGTGGAATACCTGTCACCCATGTTGGTGATGACCAGGTCCAATATGTTTTCACCTCTGGTAGGGGGGTTTACCAGCTGATCCTGGGCATTTGAGTTGATAAATTCCAGGAAGCGCTGGACCTGGGAGTTTGTACTTGAGTAGTTTTCCCAGTTAACGCTAGGGTAATTGAAATCACCCAATATCAGGGTGTTCTGTAGCACCTTCATGTTTTCCAGTGTCTCCAGAAAGGCGAAGTGGTGGTCCTGGGTCATGGAGGGTGATCTGTAGCAGGCCACAATTTGCATTGCAGATTAGCCTGATGTTAATTGCACATGGATGATCTCGGAGTTATCATGCTGTGTCACTAACCTGGGGGTGTAGGTATCCTTGATGAATATGGATACACCCCCTCCTTTTGTGTTTCGGTCCATATTCTGTGGCCAAAATATGTGGTATGAGTTGTAGCCCGGTAGTGCTGGGGTGCTCTGTGGAGCCTTGAATCAGGTTTCAGTTACTGCAGAGATGTCAACATTCTCCATACTGAGGAGTGCTTCGAGCGCATGCATTTTGAGATTTAAATTCCTGGAGTTGAGTAGCATAACCCTCATTTTTTTATTTGTGCTGCTTATGGAGGTGGGTTTGACTTTTGAGCCTTGCCTAAAAAAGGCACTATAGGGGCAGCAAGAGCCTTGGCCAGTATTCGAAAACCTAGGGGTGACAGGTGCAAGCCGTCTCTTGCGAAGCAATGAGGCCTGTTGAGCATGTCGCCCCAGGCTGACAGACACTGGATCCTTTTTGAATGACACCAGAAGCTTAGCAAATTGTTGAAATTGATCATTTTGTCTTTATACTGCGGTATCATTCTTGGTGAGGGCAGGATGCTACTCAGGGTCAGGGTCATACCCGCCTCGGCTACATGATCAGAGAGCTCTTCCATGTCTCTTTTCATGTAGTCCAGGGAGGTATGTCTTAGGTCATTCACACCAACATAAACAATGACTGAGTCATATCTGTACTTGTTCTTGAGTGACCTGAGTGCTTGTGCTATATGGCAGATTCTGGCTCCCAACAGGCAGCTAACAGTAACCTTTTCCTTGTCCAGCCTAGTGAGTAGGACGTCAGTGTGCCTGACTATAGAGTCGCCTATTACTAGTGTGTTAGGTATGTTATTTCATCTTAAGGGCTGTGATTGTGCGGCACACTGATTTTGTGTTTTATGTGTTGCCTGGTTTGTGACGGGAAGTGCAGGTTTTTTAGGTGTCTGCTTTGGAGGTCTGTGATGCTTTTGCAGGTTTTTATTTAGAGCCTCTGAGTATGATTTTGTGTATTTATGTGCATTTTTTGCCAGTGCTGGTTTAGTATGTCTTATGTGAGGCTGGAGGTGTGGTGCAAGTGTTAACCTTCACCTCATGACTGCCTGTTGCAGTCTTGGGTGGAGAGAGCTTAGTCTCCAGTTTAGCTATATAATTGCATCTCTCACATATGTTAAAGCTTTGTGGTAGGAGGAGAGGGTTGTCTGTGTACATGAGACAGTTGTAACATTGCCTCAGGATACCCAGGTTCACCAGCTGGACTGGAGAGTATACCTGAAATTGCCCTTTGGTCATGTCTGAATAGTAGGGTGAGCTGCTTAGTTGCTTGGTTGATGAGGGGTGAATAATGAGCCTTGCCCTGCTGGGCAATCAAGTGTTGGGGTATATTAGTGCTTGTTATTAGGTCTGAGCAAGTACTGGACTGTAGGATGCTTTTTAAGTGCTTAGGTTGAGAGTTAGACTACTTTCAAGGGAAGGGTTTGGATGTAACCCGAATGCGCTTACTACCTTGACTGTTTTACTTCAATAAAACGAATTATAAACTGAAAATCAAAAACTTCTGGAGCCTATCAGTACATGGCTACATCCATTTGTATTTCAATGTCGTATCCCTGCATAAGGGTATGCTGCAACAAATCATGTAACACCAGCAATTTCCAGGGTGTGTAACAGCAATAATGCAAATATGGCCCTATGCTCCTGCCTCTGTTCTCCACATTTATGCCAGTCTTTGTTCCTCTGTGATACAGGAAGGGTTGTTAGGTAATGGCCTATCATTATTTACCGCTAGCAACATTTTGAGTGTAACACAGCATTAGTTGATATATATCCCTATTTGTAACCACAGTGTGGCATACTTTGTCCAGACTTCTTGCATTAACAGGTTATGTGGTGTCATAATAATACATTACCTGTACTGCTGACTGATTGTGCTGCAGGGTTTGTTTGTGCAAACTTCAGGTTATGTATATCTGCTATGGTTTAGTGGTAAATCACTTTGTGTATTGAGTGCAGGGTCCTGGGTTCGAGCCTTGGACAGGAAGTTTATTTTGCTGTTGAGCAGAACAAGGGACATTGGCTACAGAGTGATTTAGGCACTCTTAAGCAGTTGTAAGCAATGTTGCGTGGGTTTGCGTGGAGCTAAGCAATGCCCTACATAGGTTAAGCAATTCAGCAGGTAACTGAGTATAAGAAACTGTAATCAGACTTTAGCAGTGCTTACCCCCACGCAAACACACTTAAACATGCTTACTACTGCTTATTTGTGCTTAAACCTGCTTACTGCTGCTTAAATTAATTATGACACTGACACTTCACGTGCATTTCATGCAGTACTCCAGTTCACATTTAAATGTTATTATGAAGGTTTTACGGCAAAAAGGTGTACAAATATGTTCATATACAACTTTCACATGGAAAATTATATGTACTGCAGTGGGACTCGAACCGGGATTGCCTGTTCATTATGTGGGTCCTTTAACCACTACACTATTGCTGTGCTGCTTCATTTGCATATATACCCATATACCCATGGAGCCTAGTTCCGCAAACACCCACCCCAACACGTCACTGACACACCAGTCATCCATTCTCCAGTTGGAAACACGATGTATCTACACCACTACACATTGGCCACTCCCTACTCATCTGGACCCATCCCATGGGTTGACTCAATCCAAGTATCCTCAGACATCCCAACCTTTTAGTCCACAAACATTGGTGACATGAGTGACCAATAGGACACTATTCCAATTTTTGGGTTGTCCTACCTGGGACATACGTCTTTATTTCAAGATTAGACTCTATACTTCATTACTTCATTACTCCAGTTAACAAGACACTAAAATAAATTTATAACTAAGACTATATGATAACGCACACGTTACACATGTAAACCAATGATGTACGAGTTCGGCAACATTATATTACAAATAAGACCGGTTTAGTGATTGGCGTTGACGTAGTCAGCAAATCACAGGAATGATTAAAATATTTCATAATGGGAAAGTCCTCACATTTTATTCTTTTGAGAACAACACTAACTTCGAAAGAAAATACATAACTCTGAATTATTGCAGATTTGTCCCTTCCCTCTATCTTCTCATAACTCTAATACTATAGTACTGCAATATACAGCAGAAACAAGTAAACATACATGAGAATCATACCTCTCAACCTCTTAATGTAAGAAGTCTAGCCAAAGCCAAATATAATTGGGGATGGAGAGGTCAAAAATTGGGACATACTGGGATCAATTCAATATCTCTGCTTGACGGAGGCCCAGTAAATTGATCAGTGGGGTGGCGTGAGCCGACATACCTTGCCTAGGCTTATAAATGCCCTTCAGCAGATAGCCTAGTACCTACCTATGAACCTATTACATTTATGGTTATGCACAATCTATTGTTCTATCTACTGTCAAGGTTTGTAGGGGCACATTCATGTTATTTATGTCTGCAAAAGGAATGAATGTGGTGCAGGGAATGTACTTCTACATATAGATGTATGTATGTGTGTATGCATATATATTTATAATGAACTTGCTGACCTCCACGAGGTGGTCCAATTAGAACCGGGCCATCCAACCCTGACACACTTGGATCCATATTTCATACCCATGGTTCCTCCACCCCACCTGAGTTCCACATACACACAAACCATCCATTCTCCAGTTGCTATCCCAGCCATAACACACCTCCACACATTGCCCTCTCCCCAGTGTTAGGGGCCCTACACGTATGTTGTCTCAACCCATGTATCATCAGGCTCTCCCAACCTTTTAGACCTTGAACATACCTGCCCTGGCTTGTGTAATGGCCGGAAGTCCAAACAACCCACAATTTTAGGGTAGTCCCACGAGGGACTACCCTGTAATTGTTTGTAAGGTAGCCTTAGCAGGTGGATAATGTTACTCCCACTGATAGTATCCTGCCTGTAGTTTGAGAAGCAATGATTTGCTTACCCCTGCCCAGCTTGATATGACATAAGATGACAGCACAAAATAATACAGGTGTTTTTTGTATGCTTTATTGTCACAACGTTCATTCTTCATAGATATATATATATATATATATATATATCTGTAAATACACACGCACATACATCTACATAAATATATACATTTCCTATACTGTTGGATGCCTGTGCTGGATGATGTGTTTGTGATCACAACAGCTGAATGTGTATCCGCCATGGCTTAGTGGAACTCACGTCTACTATAGTGTGCAGGATCGGGGGTTTGCAACCTGGCAGTGCAGATTATTTTGTTAATGGCCACAACAACAGCTGTTGGCTACGGGGTGACTAAGGCACTGTAGAACATTTGTAGGTGGGTATGCGCTTGTTTGCGCGAAGCACAACATTACTAACCTCTGGCTGCAGCGTCTTGCACTTAGCCTCTACATTGCTTCACCAGTGTGGTACTCGCATACCGGTGGCCAAACAGGCTTACACCCGCTTGCTCCCGCATACACATGAGCAACATTGTGCTTTTTGT
This sequence comes from Protopterus annectens, assembly GCF_019279795.1. Taxonomy (NCBI): domain Eukaryota; kingdom Metazoa; phylum Chordata; order Ceratodontiformes; family Protopteridae; genus Protopterus; species Protopterus annectens. The sequence goes on from NC_056729.1 coordinate 1,041,087,048, forward strand.
TCACATCTGTCAACCAGGACTGTCAAACTTTATGCTTGTCCATTGTCAGCGGTGGCCCGGGGTGTAGAGCTCTACATTGACTCCAGCTACGTATCCCAATTAATACTAGTGTTTTCACATTCATAGAGGGTAACAGACATAACATAGCGATGTCCGCCATTAATCATGCTTAGTTTACATTAAACTGTCGGTATTATCCATGCTTAGGTCAGGTTTACATGTCAGGTATGACTGTTGACAAAGGTCAGTTTAAGGTGAGGTAGGATTCCTGTTTCACAGGTCTGGATAGGTTAAATGCAGGTATTCGGGGTAGGTGTAGTTATTCCATACCTGTGTGGTACAGTAGAGGGGAATAGCTAAGGACTAGGCAGGTCGGTAGTGGTGAATGACATTGTAACTGTATAGTAGCCTGTAGGTATAATTGGATGGGGAGCAATAGGGAAGGTATGTCGGATGTTGGGATTTCTATGCGAGGCAGGACAAGAGGTGTCGGTATCGCTAGTTGATGTAGTGGCATAGAGTGTGAGGTGGGGGGTTGCAAGGTGGTGAGCCTGTGCTGCTCCAGGTGTGCTTGTGGTGTTCCTTCATGTGTTAGTTACATGTGTCCTGTGGGACAGCTGTGATACTACACATGAGTTGGAGTTCCAGATACTGGCAATATAGTGGGGGAAGAGGGTGTCACCTACGTGTACCTGTAGACATTAATAGAAATGGAACAGGGGCTGATAGGTATGTGGTGTGCATGGGGCACAAAGGGGGTTGTTAGTAGGAGGATTATCCAGGGATGTGCAGGATGGCTGCAGGGAAGGTCCACAGCTGGCCATGCTGTCTATGACAACAGCTGTGCATATGCACTGCATTTGGTGTTTGCATCAGACACTCACACCCCTGGGTGGGGGTGAGGACTACAATAATACCTTGTGATGCCTATTACATTGGCTTACATGCCTACAGTGGGGTGTTGTGACCATGTGTTCATAGGCGTTGTGTAGTGGGTTATGCAACAGCACATATGGTTATACCATACTTAGCCATGTAAACTGGACTGTGCTGCAGTGGGACCCATATCGGGAATGGCTGCCCGTTAGGCGTAAGCATGCCTGTTGACTGTACAGAATCCGCGGACTGTCCAGAGTTTGCTTCATACTATTCATGGGTTCCTCTTACAATCTGCACCTGTCTGGCAAATACCTGGGAACTGACGCCATTAAATCCAGACAAGTAATTGGGTTTAGGACCCCACATCCTTCAGCCAAGTCATGCTAATGCATAACCTATTATTCTATCAGCTTTCTAAGGTTGTAAGTGGAATATGTGCTTTCTGTCCCTATTTGTCCCCCCAACAGTTTAGGTTCTGTCCAGTGGTTTTGCTCTTAGAGGTTGAGAGGTATGG